>NC_090245.1:65914850-65967350 GCF_037325665.1 Littorina saxatilis
GCTGCTGTACAAAATCAGATCTAAAACGATATTTTGAACTGCGACGTCTGCGTAAATGCCCTGTAACAAAATACCTTGTCCTGGTCATGTGTATACACATCAGCTTCTATTGGGAAGATCAGTATTTTATATTAATCACAAATACAAGATTAGAAATAGTTCTGAAGATCGCCTTTGATTTCAGTTTCAGCGGCAAACTAGCAGATCTGTCCAAACCGGCATCGTTACATGGTTGAAACTTGAATAATCCCAAATAGATCTGAGTGGGGGTAAGTTTTATAGTATTTCAATTTTTTACGGCAGTTTCATTTAAAGATAGTGTAGTGGATATCTCTGGTGAAGACTACAGTCATATGAATTTTTTGTTGTAATATTAAAATGATTGTTCTTTATCTACACAATTGAATAATTTGTATTTATTTGTTTGCAGATGACGGCATACTGAGTGCTCCAAGAACATACGCCTGCTGGCATTTTGTGTCTTTTCTGAAGACATTGAGGCAAGCAGAAGTCACGGTCCTGGCCACACACACACAATGACATGAACAAGAAATGATATTTTTTCATGGGCATATCCAGTATTAAAACTTTATTACCATGCAAACGCAACGATTAGAATTTAGAGAAGGTCATCGGTCACACACACACACACACACACACACTGGGCGGATCCGGAGGGGGGTTCCGGGGTTTCCGGACCACTTAGGAGCCGGCCTTTGTATTCTAAGTGACGATTTTGGAAAGAAATTGGCTAATTAGTTTGCTCAGGTTGCGCCAGATCGATCAATTGTCCTTGTTGTGATTCAAATTTTTCTTCTTAATATATTTACTTTTTTGGAAGGTGTAATAGGGGATGTTTCTTGGTTCAGATTGATCCATTTTCCTTGTTTTTATCAACATTTGTCGGACCCCCCCCCTCCCCCCCCCAAGGAGGTTGAACGCTTCGCGTCTTCAACTAAACGCTTCGCGTCGTCAAATTGTCCCTAAAAGAAATTTGGAAACTCCCCCTTAAAAATGATGTGATCCGCCCCTGCACACACACAAACACACACAAATAGAGAAGTAATAAATGGATACAGTTTTTCTTTATTTAAATTACAATCAGATGTGGTCGTAGAACAGGCACTGTAAACAAAACCTAGCATGATATACCACTTGTGTGATGTTTCGGTCAATATCTTTATTTTCCTTTCAGAAATACATTGGCGTTTTGAATGTCAAGGGAAGTGATACAAATGCTGCAGCGGGCTATCAAGAACGCGAAGGCAAACAAGGTAAATACCTACTTCTGACATTAGTTTACTTATTAACTCTTTCTATACTGGCCATTATCTCCCCAGTCTCTCCCCAGAAACTGGCCATTTGCATGGGTTTGCAAAAAAATTCTCAAAAATAAACAAAACAAGATGCAGCCTTCAAACTCATAGGTTTTATTGTGAATATATTGCTAAAATATATGCCAAAGTTTGGTTTCATTGTTGTGAAAAAAATAAAAATATGATGTCCAGAATTTATGGGTATATTTTACGCAATACGAAAAAGGGGGTATGTATTTTGACTTAGAAGCATTTTTTCTTATGAAGGCTCAGTTTGCAACAAAACTGTTTCTGTTTACTTGTATGAAGATTGTGCTTACACAAAAACATAACAAATACCAACTGATTTTCCATTTGGTGGTCATGTAAGATGCCATTGTGAACATGTCCGAAAAATCTGATCACACACCATGTGGTCGACATGCAGACCTGAACGGCCAGTGTATGGTGGCAGAGTTGGAAAATAGGAAAAGTCTTGATGCCAATCCTTCATCAAAAACCGAAGAAAATCGTCATTGTAATAAGTTTGCTTTATTCTAAATCAAACGACTAGGATAGATGACAGACACAACGACAAACACATTCAATTCTATGTAAAACATACACAATGCTCAAGTTAACAAGCTGGCCATAACAATGTGCCCATCGTGCATGAAGTGTGGCTTTGGTCGGACCAGTAGCCGTGCTTTGTCTGCGATACTAAATATGAAATTTTGTTAAAGCGACGATTTAGCAATGTTGTTGTTGCTGCTGCTGCTGTCTGTTCTTGTCACGACATCTCGTTTTTTCCCTCCTGATTCTGAGAAGAAGCTGTTTAATTGTGATATCAGGCCTAGGAACCCCTGATTTTCACTTGGAGCATTCTCAAAGAAACTTAGCGTATGTTAAGAAAAATGAGTGTACTCCACACTTTGTCTTTTGTTGTTCGTTGTCGTTGCATGTCTACCGTTCCACAGCCACCTACTATAGCTGATGGGGTCTATGTCGACCAAAAGAATGGGATTCACTGTAGGTCGAGTTCTTGTAGGTGGATTCTCTGTATACCTAAGACTTTAAAATTGGCAATCTTGTATACAGGGAATACCACAGGGTGTAGTTCCTGTAGCGTTTTGCTAATATCAATGAAAGTCACGTGATGCTTAGCGACATCGTTAGAATTTGATGTTTTTCTATCTTTTTTTGATATTTCTTAGAAATTCGAGTATGGTTTGCAAGTTTTATTGAAAAACTGCACTCTGTGGGATTCCCTGTATACTAGATTGCCAATTTTAAAGTCTTAGGTATACAGGGAATCCACCTACAGGAACTCGACCTACAGAGAATCCCACTCTTTTGGTCGACATAGACCCCATCAGCCCTACTATAAGTGCAAGTGTTAAATGACGTATTTCCACAAAAGACTGCTTGCAGAGAATCATGTGATGCCAATGACAGGTAAGGACATGTGGTAATACATACTACGTTTTGGAACCAGGGAAAATGCAGCACAAATTATTTATCAACCAAATTGATTGACTTGTGCACCACGACAAAAGTTTTCTTTGATCCATAAAAGGTCTTTTGCCAGAAAAATTGCTCTGAACATCAAGTACCCTGCAAGTTGTCACACATTTACATTATTGAAATAAAAAGAAAACACACCAGTAACCAGGTTAGGTACGTTAATATCTATAATCAATGTCTTGGCACGTAACTGCCTTCTTCGGGATGGTAAGCTGAACATTATTGAACAAAATAATCGGTTTAGATTGTGTACTTTGATTCCTGAACGAAGAAGCAGAGGTACTGCATACAACTAGGACTGTAATATCAGCTTTTGCCTGAAACACACACACATACACTTATAAAATTAATGCAGTGTCAATGTATGAAGCCAGAATAATCACTAACTTACATAGTTGGTCACACAATTACCCATCACTGAACAATAAATCGAAGTCGGGTGGATTCAATGACTAAAGCAGTAAAGGCTTTGAAAAAACCCTCATCACAAAACATCCCCCCCCCCCCAAAAAAACAAAAAACAAAATAAATAAATAAATGAAATAAAACAGGTTGTGTATATAGCGCAGTAAACACCATGCAGGTACAAGCAAAGATTTGACAGTGATTATCCTTGTTTTATATAGCACACATTTTCTAGTTTTATTCTCTCTCTCTCTCTCTCTCTCTCTCTCTCTCTCTCTCTCTCTCTCTCTCTCTCTCTCTCTCTCTCTCTCTCTCTCTCTCTCTCTCTCTCTCTCTCTCTCTCTCTCTCTCTCTCTCTCTCTCTCTCTCTCTCTCTCTCTCTCTCTCTCTCTGGAAAGTAATTTATTGACCTGTGGGTTATTTGCGTTTGTATACACATTGGTGATTCGTAAACTATGTTGAAAGAGATTGTCAAACAATATTATATGGGGTGTCTTAAAAAAAATGTATATCAACAAAATCTGTCATTATTATCAGGCACACGGTTTTAACAAAGCTATGTCACGGAATGCAACATAAGTGGCTTAAAAAGTCGTGTTTTTGTGTGTGCAGGATATTCGCTAGGACAGGACCTCAAGCTGAACCAGCACAACAGCGATGCATTCTTCCATGGCTTCCACAAAAGTCTTTCACCTATAGCGAGCATTGCATACAGATAGTCCAAAGAGGGCTAGGGTTACCCTAACCCTCCTTTTTAAAAATTCTTTAGACCAATTATCCCTCTGTTCCCATGTTAAACATGGAATAATTCTGGACAAATGCGAGGACGTTAGCTTTTTTTTATTTTATTTTTTTTATCATTTTACTTATCATTAAAACTTGTTTAGATTTCGATTCGTAAACCATTTACAGTAATCCTTTGTTTTTTAACTTTGTTCATCTTACCACAGTCACTTCGTTGTTTAGATTTATCATTAAATTTGTTACCATTAATTTATGCAGGAAAAATGTAGAATAAAACCAGGAGAGCTTTCGGTAGAAGATATTTCCTGTGTCAAAAGTTAATGCTTATTCTGATTGATGGGTGCTCCAAACTAAGTTATTTTGACTGCCTTATTCGAATTCATTTCCAAGACAGGGCTGAGAAGTGGAGAAGCTTAGGAGAATATCGTAAAAATTGTCTGGGTGTTTATGCAAAACTTTCGAATATGTCAGATTTTACTTTAGAGATTTTAAATACTGTTAACTGACAGAAATGCTATAACTTCTACACCAATTGACTGGATAACTTCATATTCAGCATACTTAAACTTGATTTTATGCATGTGCAGTTCACAAAGTGGCAAATTTGTAGGTTAAATTATCTAACTTTTGCATCACCAATGACACCAACGCTTTCGTGTCTGAGGATTGCCCTGAACCTAGCTGTAACTGCATGCTTTCTTCAGGTCATCGATAGCCTGGGGGTTGAAGGGGATGTTTTTACATACTCAGACATTCAAAATAATCAAAAAGGTAAAAGCCTGAAGGGTTTAAATTAGGTAAAAATGGCTACCGCTCAATGTCAAAACTCGTTCTGTTTAGTCGACCCCCGAATTTGGAGAAAAAAATTAAAATTGCACAAAAGTCAGACCATTCAATTTACAAAATTGCCACTTACTGGAAAGGCAGAACATAAACTGAAGTTAATGAATACCATATATAAAATAATTGGTTCAACAGATGCAGAAGTAATTTGCATGGTTGTGGGTGTCCTTTTTAGGGGGGTCAACCCTGTAGAAGAGACGATTTTCTTTAATTATCAATCCGTAATATATTGTTTGTTATGCATACAAGATTAACATTGACAAATACTTCAAGACTCCTCATTGATCTTAAGAAATGTTGTGGTTTTTTTTGTTACTGACTGATTCACTTTCTATTCACTTTACTCTACATAAGTCACGACAAGAAAAGCAAGGGAGGTAATTTCTTCGGAAGAGGTAATTCTCTCCCCTCAGAACGATTGTTGTAGTTTGTTTGATTTTGTTCCCTTCTAATAAGTATTATTTAAAATAGATCTTTACATCTTGATGTGAAAGGCGCAGTACCCCCCTCCCCCCAGGATGTTAAATTCTAGGTTGTGTCCATGTAAAATCCTGATCCTAGTCAAGATCCGAGTTGGTTTTTCATGCAACTGTGCCTCTTTATGCCACTCAATTAGACATACTTTGCAATCCATAATTGCACGAAACTAAGTACAGGAAATACGTTGTTGTCGTGTTTTTAATATTGCATAATGAAATAAAAAATGTCACAACTGGTTTCGTGTTGGGCTTTCTCTCTCTGTCTGAATCTCATAATTACTTCCTTCTGAGGTCTGAAATGTGTTGCAGGCATTGTTCAGCTTACATTTATTGTTACAATTTTTGTGGATATGTTATTAAGTGTGTCTGTGTTTTTATCATTCGTTATCAGTGTGGTTAAAAGAAAAAGCACACGTCAAAGTAATTTACCCTTCATCATCAAAACATGCAGATACAGGTAATAAATATTTGTGATACTTTAAACAAATACAATGTTTGTTTGTTGCGTTTTTTCTTTTTTTCGGAGCAAACACACATCGTATTTGTTCAAACGTGTATATTCTGCACTTTCTAATACCCTGCATGGATCTCCAAATCAAGAATAATGAAAAGTCGTCTAATAGCCCTGCAGCACTCACACGAACATGATAGAAGCTTGCATGCATGCACCCAGGCTCGCTGTCTTCGGCTAAAAGAGCTTACCGTTGGATCTTCGCTCAGACAAATGTAGCTGTCTTGTCCACTTGCTCCTGTCGCATAGATCTGCAATGTGCAACATCATCTTTGATTAATAAGTCTGAGGCACAGACAGATACACACGCGCGCACATTTGCGAGAGAATGCACGTGTCTATTCAATCAAACAGTATAAAAACATACCACAGACGTGGTGGTGGAAACTGGACATTCGCCGTATAACAAAATCAAGAGATTCATTTGTGTGTGTATGTTTAATCAAAAGTTCATCTTGCGCACATTCAGTCTGTATTGTAACAGGACCCATCCCGTAAAAACTTCGAACAGATCTATTAAATTCTGAAATCCTTGACAAGTTTTTTTTCCAATCATCTGTATCTGACCGAAGTAAAAAATAAAAAAAAAATCAGCCAGTACACGCATCTACCCCCTTACACGACTATACATATGTGGCGAAAAAAGGAATCGAGAGGGGGGGAACAAAGAATAAATTAGATCCAGAAATAATTCCACTTCATCATTCCAAAATTCAAGTGTGAAGTGATCAGATACTGTGGTAAAGATACGTGCTTAGTATCACAACTGAAAATACAAGCCCTTGGGTTTTAAATCAAGGAAACAATTAAAGTTAAGGAAAGATCAACAGAAATGTCGAGAACATGTAAAATATTGTACTTACAATCCGTTTCAGCATGCTCTTCGAATAATAATCTCCCAGTCAGCCTCGTGCTTACGACTTCGACAGGATGTTGCCTCTCACGCTGAGCCAGTACATTTGGAGTGAATTCAAAGGCCAGAGATGCAGTACAAGCACATTAGTTAGATCCAATTCATTTACATTGCTACCTTGCCCAATTTATGGCTATTTCTGTTCGTAACATCACACATGTGGCAAGCAGTGCTTGTTGCCGACTCTGCTGGGACAGGCAGCAGACGATTTTATTTAGGAACCAAATTCTGATTGGTTAAAACATAAAACCGGAACTCAAAGTACCACTTGTTCTTTGGAAGTATCAAATCAAGAACAGATAAGCAGGTAAATCTGAAATGGGTTCAACACTTTTAAAAAATCGTAGTAAATCAGAAAACACAGTAAACGTTGGAAAAATCTTCCAGTATCGCTTCTACAGGTCTATACTTGGACAAAACATAAAGCAATTCAGTAAAGCTGACACTTCAAAATGTCTGTTTAGTTACACTTTAAGCTTCGTGCGGCTAGCTTTGTAAAGTATACTTCACGTAGTCGACTTCGCCCAGTTAAAGATAGTATACCGAAGGCGCCATTTTGGAAAGTTTTCTGACGATTTGGACTTTAAAGATTCCAAGGGACATTCGCTGTACTGTAATTTAGAAACATCTGCAATGATTTGCTCAAAACTGCTCCGAAACTATGCCAAATAATGACATGAATCTTTATCAGCGAGAGGTTTGCATCGCCCAGCTCTCCTGTCAGGAGTCTGGACTTGTGGTCGTCATCATTATTTATTTAGTTTTCATAGATAGCTACCCATTCGTCAAACCGTTCGATTGAGAAAAGCAAATGTACAGTCTAGCTTACGCATACAATTCTGTGCCATATAGCGCTAAAACGTTAACGCTTCGCACAACAGAAACAACACCATATCGGTTGGAGAATATCAAGGTCTGTAATGACTACCAAACACAGCATTCAGATTTGAAAAATAGAACGCTCAAACACTAATTCTAAGACCTTCCTCGTGTGTATTGTCATGCATCTATTTAACTCCCAAAACGAACTCTGTAGCTCTCGGCTCAATTTCAATTCTGTATCTCAAGGAATAGCACATAACATACTCAGGGTCGAAAGCTAGGACGAAAATGATGAGTCGCTCAAAGAACGCCACAATGATAATAACAGTCTGGGATGCCCACTCAAAACACAGCCGTTTTCAATTTGAGTAACTCAGCGCTCAAACGTTTATTTTAAGATATTCCTGGTGTATGGTCATACAATTAAAACTCCCAACCAGAACTGTATAGCTCTTGGGGCGATTTGAGACAGTTTTCTTGTTGGATATGATCCCTTTAAGTAAAGGCTTTATACAACTCCTAACCAATATAATAAACAAATTATGCTCACGCTCTGCAACGAAGATGACAAGAATATTCGCACAGATTCACACGGCATATTACGACAAGATAAGTACTTACTTTTATGGCATCTTTCCGTATAATATCGCTTTCTGTCCTTAACCCCCCCCCCCCCCCCCCCCCATGCACACACACACACACACACACACACACACACACACACACACACACACACACGCAAACACACACACTCCACCCTTTGCAACCATATCCAACACAAAGAGGATTGAAACAAAACGCTTTGCAGTTTGTCGAGTTAGCTCTGCAATCCTTTAAATCCTTATATCGCCTCGGGCCTTATAGGCCCCTCTCTCTTTCTCTCTCTCTCTCTCTCTCTCTCTCTCTCTCTCTCTCTCTCTCTCTCTCTCTCTCTCTCTCTCTCTCTCTCTCTCTCTCTCTCTCTCTCTCTCTCTCTCTCTCTCTCTCTCTCTCTCTCTCTCTCTCTCTCTCTCTCTCTCTCTCTCTCTCTCTCTCTCTCTCTCTCTCTCTCTCTCTCTCTCTCTCTCTCTCTCTCTCTCTCCTCTCTCTCTCTCTCTCTCTCTCTCTCTCTCTCTCTCTCTCTCTCTCTCTCTCTCTCTCTCTCTCTCTCTCTCTCTCTCTCTCTCTCTCTCTCTCTCTCTCTCTCTCTCTCTCTCTCTCTCTCTCTCTCTCTCTCTCTCTCTCTCTCTCTCTCTCTCTCTCTCTCTCTCTCTCTCTCTCTCTCTCTCTCTCTCTCTCTCTCTCTCTCTCTCTCTCTCTCTCTCTCTCTCTCTCTCTCTCTCTCTCTCTCTCTCTCTCTCTCTCTCTCTCTCTCTCTCTCTCTCTCTCTCTCTCTCTCTCTCTCTCTCTCTCTCTCTCTCTCTCTCTCTCTCTCTCTCTCTCTCTCTCTCTCTCTCTCTCTCTCTCTCTCTCTCTCTCTCTCTCTCTCTCTCTCTCTCTCTCTCTCTCTCTCTCTCTCTCTCTCTCTCTCTCTCTCTCTCTCTCTCTCTCTCTCTCTCTCTCTCTCTCTCTCTCTCTCTCTCTCTCTCTCTCTCTCTCTCTCTCTCTCTCTCTCTCTCTCTCTCTCTCTCTCTCTCTCTCTCTCTCTCTCTCTCTCTCTCTCTCTCTCTTGGGCGGGGACGTAGCTCAGTTGGTAGCGCGCTGGCTTTGTAGCCAGTTGGTCGCTATCAGCGTGGGTTCGATCCCCACGTTCGGCGAGAGATTTATTTCTCGGAGTCAACTTTGTGCAGACTCTCTTCGGTGTCCGAACACCCCCGTGTGCACACATGCGCACGAAAAAGATCCCACGTTCACAGCGAAAGTCTCAGGGCTTGGAAAACACGAAGACACGCATGCATCATCTCTCGTCTCTGATTATCATGATCGTATTTCGATACTTTGACGAGACAAACCCAATGCTGGTGTGTCGAAGAAGACAGCCACAGCGGGCTTGTTCGAATCAAAGTATCACACCATATCTTCAGCGTATTACCAATACCTGTCCCAATATAGACCAGTTGGTCTAAGAGGACGTTAAACCCTAATAGTCAGTCAGTCTCTCTCCCTCTCTCTCTCTCTCTCTCTCTCTCTCTCTCTCTCTCTCTCTCTCTGTCTCTCTCTGTCTCTCTCTCTCTCTCTCTCTCTCTCTCTCTCTCTCTCTCTCTCTCTCTCTCTCTCTCTCTCTCTCTCTCTCTCGCTTTGCATCCTCTTGTATCTGATCCTTTTCGACAAATTAACACAGACGAGATTAAGCCTTCTTTTGTTTCAGCCTCTGGATCTCTGCGCTTTCCATCGCTCCTGTTTCGATTAAAAGAAGAAACTAAAAAACGCAAACAGAAAAAAAACACGTCCACGTTTTTAGGCTCGTGGACCTATGTAACATCCACAACTTATATACGGCTAGACAAACTCAAAATACATCGCATTCTGTCAACCAGCACTTACCGATTTGCACTGAACACAGAGAAGCAAGATTATCGCGGCCACCCCACCCTCACGTACAGAAGGGTAAGGGAGCTCAGCACAAAAAAAAGACCCAGATCTCCCTCAAAGCCTGATACTCTGCTTGAAGCGCTCGACCCGTGGCTTGAGGTGCCAGAAATCATTGAAAGGTCACTCGTCGAGGTCTGGACTATGCCAGATGAATAGCCGACACTACTGGGCAAAACCCTCGTGCCATCTTTGACTTTGACCTCGACTGACAGCAGAACTCTGGCTCAGAGTTTGATGGAATCATCATCTAAGAGATTTGGTTTCAGTTGAGGCTGAAGAAAGCCTGTCTGGGGACCGGACGGAATCGTCAGCATAAAGATTTGGCGTCCCTGGAGATTGACAAAAATGCTAGGGTGATACAGATCCTTGCTTTTGAATCCGATCAACTCGTCGGCTAAGAGAGTGTGGCATCGCGTGATAGTGACTCAAAAAAGTAAAAGTGCAGCAGACGCCGTTCATGGTTGGGAACTCGATGGACCCACCGACGAGAATAACTCTGGCATACTGAGGTTGGGATGACATCAGGGATGACGTCAGGTTCGCGAACTCATCGCCGACAACTGGCGTTGAGTTCGAATGACCAATGTTTTGGACAGTTGACAGGGTCATCATTTAGGGTCTGACGTGAAACTCTAAAGCGTAATGAATAATACGCTTTCAAGAGAAGACATGTGATAAAATATGTATATCCCATTATGTTTGGGCTATAGAGATGGCCATCCTTGGAGTCTAACATGAAGTTCAAATGCCCAACGAGCAACGGCTTCAGAGAGAAGACCGGACATGAAAGGCGTATGGCTGTTAGTTGTGGATATTACGCGAGGACTGATTTGAATTCAAACGCACACTGAATGATAAGTTGCTAAATGTAGCTTTGCTGTGAGGAACGCATGACCAGTACGTCGGCTGACAGATGATGTAATTCTTTGACATTAGGCATGAAGTTCCAAAGCAGCAAGGCACAAACATAGCGTGGGAATCAATGAACTCGACGGGCAAGAAGAAAGGAGTAATTGTTTGAGGTCTGGGGCAGGTTTCATGGGCCCGCAACATACTCGGTCACCTGTTGAACGAGAGAAATGCAGCAACCCGACTGTGCCCGATTACAGTGCTGCCCTCCCCCAGCACCGCGTTCGGACAACTACGGTTGTCCGGTGAGTAACGACAGTCGGGTGGCAGAGCGGTGTTCCGACTGTTAGTGTGACCACCGCGAGACCATGACACCGGCGCCTGGTCACGACGGTTGTCAATAGCGACAGAAGACAGACATCTGAGGTGCCGTGATGTCAGCCCAAAGACAGTGCACTCCGTCTGATGAAGACACAAGTCTTTCGGCTAAACGCTTCAGAAAGTAGACACACTCCGAAAATAGATCTGTCGAGTTTGTATGGGTTATGAAAGAGTAATATATACTCTTGCTTTTAGTGAGGCGAACGTTCCATGTTGCTCCTTGACCACGTGTTTCAGACACACCCCTCGCTAGTGATTGGTCTATAATGTCTCGTTGCAAAGTTTGCCTCAATAAAAACAGATTTATTCACTCTTTCACAACCCATACAAACACGACAGACTTAATTCTTTCTTTATTTGGTGTTTGACGTCGTTTTCAACCGTTCAAGGAGGTTATATCGCGACGGACAGACTTAATTATTAGAGAACATTCGGAACCACGGGCATTAATTGTGCACGAGAAAGTGCCCAGCTTGGTGGGAACCAAGCGCTGGGTCGGACTGGTTGACATTGAGTTGTGTTCGAGTTTTCAACCAACCCGGTGGTTGGGTCCCATCAATCTCCATGACACTATCTGGTGCAACCCCCCCCCCCCTCCCACCACCCCACCACCCACCCCCCTTGCTTCCTGGCACCAAATTTTCATCAGCTGTTGGCCTGAAGACTCGTCTTTTTCATAAGCTTTTGAGCCAAAGACTTGTCTTTTTCGTAGGCTGTTGAACCAAAGACTAGTCTTTTTAGATTTTGTTCACTGTCCTTTGTTGACATCATGACAGATTTTGGGTGCAATGTGACAGACTGTTCCGTGGGATGTGATCCTGCCACCGCTTGAACACATACTAACAATCAACAGCCTAGATGCCTTTCTTTCTTTCTTTCTTTATTTATTTGGTGTTTAACGTCGTTTTCAACCATTCAAGGTTATATCGCGACAGCCTAGATGCCTTCTGCGCAGGGTTCGACATTTTTTCACAAATGAAGGATTTAACAGACACTGGTGACAATCTACGGTACTAATAAATCATTTAGCAATTCGCAATCTGCACAGGAAGCCGTCATACTGGGATGATGTTTGGTATGTGACCAAGTTAGTGGAGGCGTCGTCTTATTCCTCTTAAAAGCCTGAGATGATCTGAGATAATGAACGATCCGAACTGTTTTCACGAGAAAGACCGCGCCTTTAAATCACACTGCATGGCTTCTCGTGGCACACATTTTTGAGATACAGTTTTTTGTTTGAGTGCAGTGTGCCGTCCTGATAATGAAAAAGTGTTCCGAAGCTTAGAGAGTGAGGGGGGGGGGGGGGATTGTAAGATTGTTTCGAGAAAGATCAACTCTTCATAAAACCCTCAATTCAAATCCCTCTTAAATTACGCATTACTTAAAGAAACCTCAAACAAATAATAAAATAAAATAAAAAAGATGCTCACACCAAAGCCGCGAAAAGCACAAAAACACTAGAACCTCAAAAAACGACAAATAGCTCTTGCATCCTCTGACTCCCATTTGTCACACCTTCTAAAAAATCAAAACCTCAAAATCGTCAGAAGATCAAAAGCCTAGCCAAAACACATTTGGGTCACGATCACCCTTCTGGAGGCTTGTCATACTTATTCTACCATGACAAAACACAGAAGCGGCGATCGGATTGATACCCAACTGATGTGAATTCCCTCGGCCGCAGAGAAACAAAAATCAGTATGCAAGTTGCAATCAATCCTCACGTATCACCAGCTCTCCGGTCATCCCATGGGACAGAATAATCATTGCTTGATTTTGCTTGTATTCATATTTTCATTGGGAAGATGGAGGGGCCCGGGGGGCGGGGTGGGGGTCAAAACTCTTGGGGAGTGTGTGATTGCAATCGTGACCTAGAAATCCGAAACAGAAGATTCATGTGATCCGCTTCAAAAGTTTACTTGGGGACATGTAACATACACGTACGCGTCGCGAATGCACATCATTTAGACAAGAAATGTTTTATTTAAAGTCTATAATTGTGTAACAGACTGCTAACGTTCCAAAAGTCCCCCCCCCAAAAAAAAAAAGGTAGGATATTGGATCGTTTAATTTATGACAACACGTTTTATTATACAATTACATTTTTATTAAATTATGTAACGGTTTTTTTTGGTCATAAATTAAACCTTCCAATAACCTACCATTCTTAATTTTTGATTCTGCTTCAGAAGTCAACATGATGGTTGTGCCCCTTTCACTATTTCCGGAAGTCGTCTATTCCGACTTCTATTCCGTCTTGCTTTCCGTTACTGTTTCGTTTTTATTATTATTATTATTGTGATCATTTTTATGCGCCTAATCTAGATATAGCCCTAGGCGCTTACATATTAATTTCTGCCGTTTGAAATGGAATTTTTTACAGACAGACAGACAAACAGACATTTTTTTACACACAATATATAACGCATTCACATCGGCCAGTAAAGCTCAGTAGCCTATTAGGCGAGCATTCACCTTTCACGGCCTTTATTCCAAGTCAAACGGGTATTTGGTGGACATTTTTATCTATGCCTATACAATTTTGCCAGGAAAGACCCTTTTGTCAATCGTGGGATCTTTAACGTGCACACCCCAATGTAGTGTACACGAAGGGACCTCGGTTTTTCGTCTCATCCGAAAGACTAGCACTTGAACCCACCACCTAGGTTAGGAAAGGGGGGAGAAAATTGCGGCCTGACCCAGGGTCGAACACGCAACCTCTCGCTTCCGAGCGCAAGTGCATTACCACTCGGCCACCCAGGCGGAGTTTAACGGCCATCCTTACTTTTCTGCAGAGTCTGTTGTTGTGTCTATCCCTTTGTTGTCTCTCTTCCTTCCTTCCGCCCTTTCATAAAGTTCTGCATCATTACTCAAACCTTTGATTTCCACTTCCTATTCATACCCTCGTCCTTTTACCGTCACTATTTATTTTATTTTTTTTACATTTTTGCCGTCCTTCCTGTTTTACCTTTTTTTCTTTCTCTCTTTCTTTCTTTGTCTGTCTGTCTGTCTGTCTGTCTGTCTGTCTGTCTGTCTGTCTGTCTGTCTGTCTGTGTATTTCTTTCTTTCCAAAAGCTCTTGCATCTTTCCCCAAAGTTTTCGTTCCTGCTGCTTCCTACCCTCCTCCTTTTCCCCCGTCACTTTTTTTTCTTCCTTCCTTCCTTCTTTCGTTCGTTCGTTCGTTCCATTCTTCCATCCTTCCTTCCCTTCTTCCTTCTCTCTTTCCTGTCTTCCTTTTTTTTCTTTCTTCCTTCCTTCCTTCCTTCCTTCCTTCTTCCTTCCTTCTTCCTTCAGGCCAGTTTCATGACCATTCCACAAACTCTCCTCACTCCCTCTCCCTCCCTGCTTTTCCCCGTCACTGTTTCGTTACGCACTTAGTAGCGAGTTAACGGCCATTCGTTATCTTTTGTCCCGAGTTTAGTCAGACTGCTAGGAGACCGTAAACGACAGCACGCAGATCAATTGCAAGCATTAGTCGCATCGCAGTCGATAAAGGAGAAATCTATCAGAGAGGACAGAAGCCATTGCACCAATTCCTTTCCCTTTCCGCAGTGTCTTTGACCGTTTGTCCCAGCTTAAAGCGAGAGAAACTGTGAGAGCTTGTACTGTTGGCTTTTGACGGAGAAAAAAAAAATAAAGTGCAATATTGACATATTTGGAAGATGACACTTTAGTGACTCAATTAAAAAAAGATTTAAAAAACACTTCAGAAGAAACTTTCACTTGCAGCTTCTGTAGACCTTTAAGAATCTTCTTTTGGTGTTGTTGTTTGCTCTAAGTCCATATTTTACTTCTGCTTTATAAGTCAACATTTTCAGACATCTCATCGCATTTTAATTTCGGAGAAAAAAATGTGACCCATTTTGTAAGTTGAGATAACAATCTATAGCGTTCTCTAGTTTACTTCAAACAACTAGGAGTGATAGCTGTGTCCACCAACCACCAACACACACACACACACACACGCACACACACACACACACACACACATATACACACACAGCAAAGCAAAGCAAAACAACATCAACAACAACAACAACAACAACAACAACAACAACAACAACAACAACAACAAAACCAACTTGCAAGCGCACACACATAAACCTGAAGAGGTGGTTTCAGATGTGTCGTATGTTAGAATGTTTCATCCTTTGGCGAATGAAGTTTCCAGGGTTTAGGACGAGAAAAATATGTGAACTTTAAGTAATAATGGGAAAAGTATTGCCAATAAAGCGAACGCAAAAGAAGCAAACTAGAAAGTAGCAATCACAGAGAAAAAGTCTAACCCAAGCATTTAACCCATCTCATCTCATGGACCAGCAAACTCCCTCCTCCTACTCCCCTTCCCCTCTTCTCCCTTTGCAAGTCCCAAGCCCATGGGAGCATTTCCAGACAGACCGATTCTGTAGTCTTTTTTTACTTCTACATTTCGTCTCGATTTCTGTCTGGCTGTGTCTCATTCAGATTCTCCCACCCCTTGTCTTTTCTTTCTACTCAACGACCCTCTCACCCTACCCCCCACCACCCCGACAGATCAGCTGCTTGCCCCTTCCCTTCCCCTCCCCCGTTACAATACATGGTGGCCAGCGGCCGAGAATCGCTCGCCAATGAGCAAACAAATGAGCACCTCCACAATTGCCTCTTACTCTATTGTACTTTCACGTTTGTCTATCTGTTTAAATGTTTGTCCCCACCCCCCCCCCCCCCCCCACCCCCACCCCAACCTGGTACTCTCTGTTTGGCTTCCACATTCTCTGTCTGTCTGTCTGTCTGTCTGTCTGTCTGTCTGTCTGTTTCTCTTCCACACTCTCTATCTATCTCTGTTTCTCTCTGTGTGTCTCTATTTCCTTCTCTTTTTCTCTTCCGCAATCTCGCACTCTGTCTATATCTCTGTCTTTGTCTTTCTCTGTTTGGCACTCTTCTTCCCCCCCCCCCTCCCTCTCTCTTTCCTCTACTATTATTTCCCTGTCTCCCCTTACCCAACGACTCATCTTCTCCCCCCCCCCCCCCCTTCCCCACGCCCCATCCCAAACCCGCTTGGACGAAACCCTTCTCCACCCAACCCCCTCCTGTTCCAGGATCGATAGCCAATAGGCAAACAAATTAGCCCCACAACATTTGCAGACAGACCTACCACCTCAGCCTGTCCCGAGCGTCTCGCTCCCTGCTGTGACTGTCTCCGGAGTCTGGTACAACTGCTGTACTCACACCATGCAATTTCACTCGCCTCAACACTGGGGGCGAGAAACTGTTCTACACTGTTCGGTCTGACACAGAGGTGAGGCGGTGAGAGTGCAGGATAGTACGTTGCGTTGGACGAGTGAGAAGGGTATTGGGGGGGGGGGGGGGGAGAGAGAGAGAGAGAGAGAGAGAGAGAGAGAGAGAGAGAGAGAGAGAGAGAGAGATTTGAATTGAATTGAATTGCATTTTATTTTTCGAGGGTGACAGACTAAGCAATGTAAGGTGGGTTTTTTCATTCGGTCCTCGCCCATTGAGAGAGAGAGAGAGAGAGAGAGAGAGAGAGAGAGAGAGAGAGAGAGAGAGAGAGAGAGAGAGAGAGAGAGAGAGAGAGAGAGAGAGAGAGAGAGAGAGAGAGAGAGAGAGAGCAGCTGAGAGTATTAAAAAACGTTCAAATGAGCAAATGAATTTTCATGCTTTCAATCGACTGTCATTAATATAAGGAATTAGAGACCTCAGTTTTGGTTGTTAAGACTGATATCAATTGGGCAAAGTCGGTTTCGCGAAGTCAACTCCACGAAGCTCTGGTGCTGAATATGCGGTAAACAGATTTCTCAAAGTCTTCGCGGAGGAGTCAAGTTCGGGCTCAAATTCGGAAGGCCTTTAGCATATCTGCACTCGAGAGTTGGCTAGCTTTCCTGTATGTGTTGTCCATTCGTTTTTGAAGTCTTGCGGGGTCACAACTCAATAAAAACCTGCTAAACCTGACAAACGTACGACCTGCATCACGGTGATAAAGGGGCAGTTTGCTTTTTTTTAAACAAAACCGCCCGCGCGGCAAAAAAAAACTGTGCAGTAAAATCAATGGATAGGTGAACACGGTTTCACGCTAATTCCGGTTATTTATGTCATCGAGTTCTTCGGAGACAACTGGAAAATCCCAAATTTATGGAAATCCAATACCTGCAAAAAGACAGAAAACAAAACAGCCACCAGAGCCATCAACAACCAACGTCTTGCACCAGCCGGAGAAGGCACAGAAGAGAACAGGATAAACACATGAAGACGAAAGCAAGAAGTCAAATGGAAGAGGACAAGCTAAGTTCACAGACCATGAGAGCAAAAATGTTCATTAGGAGAGGACGAAAGGAAAACGACGAACCAAATTCACATAGAAAGACAGAAAGAAAGAGCACAAAGTGTGTTTAACTAGGAGAGGAGGAACAGTAAAGGGCGATAAGAAAAGGACGAATAAAATTCACAAGCAAACCAAAAGAGCGCTAAGGTTTGTTAGGAGAGGACGAACAACATTCACAAACAAAGAAAGAGAACGCGAAAGAGAGCACAAAGGTATATTAGGAGGGGACGAAAAAGAAAAGGACGAAAAGAAGAGGACGAACAAAATCCACAAACAAAGAAAGAGAGCGCGAAAGAGAGCACAAAGATTTACTAGGAGAGGACGAAAAAAAAAGGGCGATACGAAAAGGACGAACAAAATTCACAAACAAACAAACAAAGGATGGGAGAAAAAGTTTTACTCTCACCGGCCTGTCGTTTCCAGCAACATCTTATTTA
This sequence comes from Littorina saxatilis, assembly GCF_037325665.1. Taxonomy (NCBI): domain Eukaryota; kingdom Metazoa; phylum Mollusca; class Gastropoda; order Littorinimorpha; family Littorinidae; genus Littorina; species Littorina saxatilis. The sequence goes on from NC_090245.1 coordinate 65,932,881, forward strand.
TTTTAGATTACCTTCCATCGATTCAAGCGCGCCCAAAAAGTGGCAGTCGTCAATTTCTCCCCTCTCACAAAGGCATAGTTTCTCAATTTGAAGGAGAAATTGAAGTCAGCCCTAACCCAAAACCCGTTCCCCCGTCTCTCGGGGGTACTCTGTGAGCCTGGATACCCCCACACCCCTCTTTCCACTTTTCTTCCAACTTCTGTCAGTCTGCGATGGGTTTTTCAAGACGGGGAGTTCTCATCGACGCCGCCATGCAGCTTCAATTCTGCCCCAGTTAAAAAGTCCCGGGTTCGATTCTTGCTCTCAAAACGGTGATATGCTATAGAATAAGTCTCAAAAGTTTCTCTCGGTTCATTTTAACTGTTTATGAATATGATCTAGTTTGAAAATCCCGCGTTCGATTCCCCCGCTCAAACCGTTGATATGCGAGAGTTTGTGCCAGATTCATTCAACTATTTTTGAAAATTATCCAATTTGAGAGCCCCGCATTCGATTCTCGCTCTCAAAGCGCGTAGATATATATATATATATATATATAAAGGGACTTTGCTCTGTAAATCTCGGTCCCCCTTGAGGAGGGTCTGATGCTCCCAATAGGCTGTCTGTGAAGGGATACTTTTTTCTCTCGCTTTCTCTGCTAAGAGATTTTAACAAATCTCGGAAGAAAGTCTCTGCTGACTTTCAATTGTTTCTTTCACAATTTCTGATGTTTTGTGGTCACCGTGAAAGTTGCATCGCATTTAAAGCGATCCAATTGAACAAGTCTTGCAGAAAACTTCTTCTTTACCAAGTCCTGTGTTGAACAGCAGTGAAAAGTTGACCGCTTTTCCTGTTTAACCTTTTCAAAATTAGATCTAACTTGTTGGCGTATCCATTTCTGGATCTGCAGGCTGGTACAGAGTTACCTCCCTTTAGACTTTTTCAAATTTCCCTTGTTTTAACCTAATTTCTTGGTTAAAACTTGTCTATATTTTTTAATTCTTTCTTAATAAATATCAATTCCACACTTTGACCTTAAATCAAAGTGTTTCCCTTCACAGATATCCCCTTGGGTTTGTCAGATGATGGTAGTCTCCCATGCCAACAGAAGCTACCATTCAGAGAGTGGTTTGCTTCTTAGTTGGATACCATGGGTTGACAACTCTCGCCATCAGTACCACCTGACCACTGATGAGACACAATAGTGTCGAAACACCTGTCTGGTCAAGGTACAAAAACAATGGTCTTCCTCAGGACTAGATTACCTTGTGATACAAGGGGATTTTGCTCTGTAAATCTCGGTCCCAATCGGCTGTCTGCGAAGGGATACTTTTTTCTCTCGCTTTCTCTGCTAAGAGATTTAAATAAATCTCGGAAGAAAGTCTCTGCTGACTTTCAATTGTTTCTTTCACAATTTCTGATGTTTTTTATGTTTTTTTTATGCGGCTCATTCAACCCTTTATGAAAATGATCGTGTGTAAAAACTTAGGAATATACTCATGAAACGGTGTAAAAGCCTGGTCAGATTTGCGATGCTGGGCGTGATAACTTGCGTGAGTATTTGTTTGTTTGTTTGCTTAACGCCCAGCCGACCACGAAGGGCTATATCAGGGCAGTGCTGCTTTGACATATAACGTGCGCCACACACAAGACAGAAGTCGCAGCACAGGCTTCATGTCTCACCCAGTCACATTATTCTGACACCGGACCAACCAGTCCTAGCATTAACCCCATAATGCCAGACGCCAGGCGGAGCAACTTGCGTGAGTAGAATTGTACACTGTAAACTAAGGTGTTCCACTTTTGAATAAACCTTTAGTTACTAGTCGTGAACACTGTGTGGAATACTATATAATTCTACTTACAAAAGTAGAACACATTGTAACCACTCATTCGTGTACACCATGTGTGCTATATATGCTAATAGAGTTATATAGTATGTCGCACAGTGTTCTTCTTCTTCTTCTTCTGAGTTCATGGGCCGAAACTCCCACGTACACTCGTGTTTTGTGCACGAGTGGGTTTTTACGTATAATATGACCGTTTTTACCCCAGCATTTAGACAGCCATACGCCGCTTTCGGGGGATGCATGCTTGGTATTTTCGTGTTTCTATAACCCACAGAACTCTGATATGGCAAAGTATTCACAACTGGTTACAAAATGTGTTTGTTTGTTTGTTTGTTTGTTTGTTTATTTGTTGCTTAACGTCCAGCCGACTACGCAGAGCCATATCAGGACGAGGAAGGGGGGGATGAAGGGGGCCACTTGTCAAGCGATTCCTGTTTACAAATGCACTAACCCATTACTTGTGTCCCAGCAGGCTTTAGTAAAACTAAATTAATACCTACTGGAAGATTACCAGTTTCCAGTATGTTAAAATAGGCTTAACCTATCTACTGCTGGACTTACATCAGAACACTAACAGATTAAACTATACATGAATCGCGAGACAAGCGGCAAGAGAAGAGATTTTTGGAAAAAATACAGGTGAATGAGCAAGAAGGCAGAAAAAAGAAAAGAATTCATGAAGAAAAAGAGAGCATGACAGGAAAGAGGAACCAAAAATCTACCTAACAGCAAACTAGAAAGCTCCTGCGGTTCCAAAAACAGGAGGGGCTTTTAATTTCATAACCGCAGTGCCCCACTGCGGGATACAAAATGTGTGATCAAAAGTGGAACGCTTCAATTTACAGTGCACATATTTTGTTTTTAGCCCGCCTATTCTCACACTTGTGGTGCTGATGAAATTTAGCCACAAAACAACGCATCCTGATTTGCATACAATGACCAACTCGTACACTTTGGGGGGTGGGGACCGAAGAGCCTTAGACACCAGAAACGATGAACACATTCACTTCAGTGATCTGTCTATATACTGATTGTAAGGGAATAGGGTGATTGCATCTGTGTTTTTCTGGTCTATCTTACAGACAGTAACCTCAACAAACGACCCCCCCCCCCAAAAAAAAAAATATATATATATATAATAATAATAATTCAACAACACACACACCCAAACCAAAACAACAAAACAAAATCAACAACAACAGCAAAAACAACAACAACAACAACAACAACAAAAACAGAAACAACAACAACAAAAACTCTAGTACAGGCGAAAACAGGCACAGATAGGATTCGATTCACAACAAGCAATCGAGCGCGCGCCTTGTGATCTTTTTTTCTGATGTGGGTGACTTCAAAACATCGTTAAAATTACTTCGAACTTTGAATCAAGTAGGCTATACCAAAGCTAAGAGAACAAAAAAAATATTCATTTTACAAAGCCAATGGGGTCCTACCTGAAATAATCACTTAAAAGATGTCTACGAACAAACCAACTACCCACGCGTCCAATGACGAATTTTCCTTTGATGTTTTCAAATACATTTCAGTAAGGACTTGGTACAGAAACCGCCTGGAAGTTCGAATTTTGCTTCACTTTTAGATTCAGCTATAATGGTTTCCATGGAAGGGAAGGCCTGGCAATCCCGCATGCTTTGCAGCATCATTCTTGAAATTACACCCCCTCGACAAAAAGGAAGACATATTCAAAACCAAAACCTGCGTAAAAAGTTGTGAACTATTTCAATGTCTAAAATCATCGGGCAAACTGCCAGCTAATGAATAGAAAAAACACATAACAAAATCAAAACACAGCCACAACAGCAAAGAATACCCGTGGCGTAACCCACAGACAAGAGATGAAGAAATGCAGGGACAACATTCTACAAACGCGTATTATGACGAGCTTAGAATGAGGAAGGAATTCCGCACCCAGATATTTTAACCTCTTTCATTTTTACGTTCTTTCTTTCTTTCTTTTCTGTGAATCATTACCGTACACACCTCGCGTTTCCCCCCCCCCCCCCCCCCCCCCTCACTCTAGCTCTCTCTTTCTGCGCGCGCGCGCGTGTGTGTGTGTGTGTGTATGTGTGTGTGTGTTGTGCGTGCATGTGTGCGTATGTGTATGTGTGTGCATGTGTGCGTGTGTGTGCGTGTGTGTGCGTGCGTGTGCGTGCGTACCTATGTGTGTGTGTGTGTGCGTGTGTGTGTGTGTGTGTGTGCGTAAGTGCGTGCGTCCGTACGTATCATATGTGTATGTGTGCGTCTATTTGTCGGTGTCCCTCCCCCCTTCGCATCCTCTTTCTTTCTCTCTCTGTCTGTCCCACCCCCCCCCCCCCCCCATCTCTCCTTTTCAACTTGGGTGTCAGCAGCAAGGCCAAACACTTCTGATCTGTTTTCTGACTCTGTGTCTTTGCCCAAGGCACGTAACGCGCGTGAGCTGTCCCTCGAGGGGCAATTAAGCCCCAGTCACACCGTGCCGAGATTCCGCTCACGCGCACTTGTGTGTGAGACTTTCTTGTGATGTAAGCATCCACTTTTCCAGACGCAATGGGGGGAAAGAAAAAGAGAAAACCAGAAACATTTGAGAGCAAAAAACTGGAAAATGTCGAGAAAACACAACAACACTATTTTGCCACACATTGCGGAGATAAGCCTCTACGGACAACAACAACAACAGAAAGATGGAATTGTAAAGAAAAGAAGCAATGTAAATCTCTGAAAAGTTCACAGTAGGGCATCAAAACATTACTTGCAAGCTTTTGGACTCAATTTAACCGTCCGGTGTTTTAATGACTTTTATGTAAAAATAAGAGAAAAGAAATCATCAGCTTATTGGTTTTCTTTCCACGTACCATATTTATGTGTGTGTCTGCCAGGCTGGGGGTCCGGGTAGCTCAATTGGTAAAGCACTTGCCTTGCGATCTTAATATTGGGATAACAGACTTAATGAAATGAACTATGAAAAAAAGGGTTTGTAAAAAATCATTAACAAATATGTCACACACACACACGCACACACACACACACACACACACACACACACACACACACACACACAACCCACACATACACACTCTCTCTCAAAAACAGAGTTAAACGGCGGAAAATGACGCAAGCAGGAACACATTCCCAAACGGGAAATTAAGCTGATTAAATGACAATAAACACTCGACGAAACAATTGAAACAAACGAAGAAATTGTTTTTCTTTTTCATTTCCATCAATTTTAATGAAGCAGAAAATGAAACACATCCTGGCATTGATTTAATTGTTGATACTATTTGATTTCTCTTCCGTCACTGGACCGGAATCATTGAGTGATCAATCGCTAAGTTTATAGCTTGGTAATGAAAAAATGCGCTGCTAGCATGCCCTACAAATTCCTTTATAACTGGCAATAGACGAATTGCGGAAATAACTTTGCCAGCTAGGGTTCTTTTTGGTAGTGGAAGAGTTGTGGCCCTTCGAAACAGTCGCTGGCCTCAAAACCAGTTGTCGCTATCGGCGTGGGTTCGATCCCAATGTTCGGCGAGGGATTTATTTCCCAGAGTCATACTTGTGCAGACTCTCCTTGGTGTCCAAACACCCCCGTGTGCACGCATGGGCACGATAAAAAACCCAAGTTCACAGCGAAAGTCTCCAGGGCATGGAAACATGAATACATGCAGAATGAGAAGGAAAACAAAAATGGGTAGCACCGTACTGTATCAGGGCCGGACCCAGGGGGGGGGGGGGGGGGGGTTCCAGGGGTTCCGGAACCCCCCCCCCCCCCCTGGAAAAAGCATGTACCTTGCTTTGAGTGTGTTTTTTTGTTTGTTTTTTTTTAAATAAATTTTGTGTGTGTCTCTAACAAATTTTATTCAATGTGAAATCCGATGAGAAAAAGGAACCCCCCCCCCCCTCCCCCACAATGCTGCTCTTAACCCTCAAAACAAGGCCCAGAATGCACCAGATTGCACAGATTTTAACCGTTTTTCAAAAAATTTCCGGGGGAGCATGCCCCCGGACCCCCCTAGTTCGCGCGCCTGCAAAGCAGGCGCGCGCTTGTGGCTTCGCCACTTCGCTGATTTGCCCCCCCAAAAAAGGAGGAACCCCCCCCTTACATCTCATTTGCTCCGGCCCTGTGTATGGCAGCTCGCTTTCCCCAATGAGAAAGCAGTCCTAATGAGTAATGTCCACGAGGGTCGCCTCACGGGACCATAATATGAACTATACTGTTCAAAAAAAGAAACGCATAGCTTGTAATATTTGGTTAATTTAGTTATATGGCTACAAGGATATCCACCAAACTGCAGAAAATGTTTATCTGGTCGTCGACCTTTCGTCCATTGCCACAAGTGAGCTCTGCACGTGACGCATGCGTTATCAGTGGCTACAATGTCAAAATTGCTCATTTGGCATGACCACTCGTCATGCTTCAGTGTAATCTCGTGAAACTCGGGGAATATTGAGCTCTCACCATGTCTTCCAAAGCCCATAAAAGCGGATTGTTCGCCACAAAGAAATCAGACGACAATTCAGCGACGAAAGATGGCCCGATTGAGCAGAGAAGGCCGCCAAATTGCATTGGGTCGTTTACAAGCAGGCCAAAGTCAAAGTGCAATCGCCAGGCACTTCCACGTGTCCCAGAGCACCATCAGTAGACTGTGGGTCAGGTTTCAAGCCACTGGCTCCGTTGCTGACTTGCCACGAGCGGGAAGACCAAGGGCGACAACTGCTGCTCACGACCGCTTCATACGGCTCCGCCACCTCCGGAATCGTTTCCTGTCGGCCTCATCTTCTGTCCAGGCTCTCCCCGGGCCACACCGATTATCGGACCAGACCGTGCGGAACCGCCTGCATGAAGCTGGTTTGAGAGCTCGCAGACCTCACAGAGGAGGTGTCCTCACCCGCCGCCATCGCCAGAACCGAGTGCAGTGGGGCAACCAGCACCTTCGCTGGACCGTCCGGAATCACTGGAGACATGTGTGGTTCAGCGACGAGTCCTACTTCCTGCTCCAGCGACATGATGGTCGGAGGAGGGTCTACCGGAGAGTAAACGAACGTTACGCGCCCAACTGTGTGGATGAGGCACCCGTTCATGGTGGTGGAGGCGTCATGGTGTGGGGGGCGATCAATACCGCTGGAAGGAGCACCCTGGTGCACGTCCAAGGGCGCATAACTGCCCAGCGATACGTGGAGGAAATTCTGCGCCCACACGCCCTTCCTCTTCTGGCTGACCAGGATGCCATATTCCAGCAGGACAACGCTCGCCCGCACACAGCACGACTCACCACCCAGTTCCTCACCGACCACCATGTCCAGGTGCTTCCCTGGCCATCCATGTCGCCAGACATGAACCCGATAGAACACCTCTGGGATGAATTGGACAGACGTGTGCGCAGGCGAGAAGAAGCGCCGGCAAATCACCGCGATCTATTGCAGGCACTTCAGGAGGAGTGGGACACCATCCCACAGCAAGATATCCGGCATCTGATCCAGTCCATGCCCAGAAGGTGCCGGGCAGTTGTTGCTGCTCAAGGCAGTCACACCCCCTACTGACTTGACAGCCTCGGCACCCAATCGTATTGATTGACTGATTGATTTGAAGATGCAAATGAACTGTGTGTGCATTCAACTGTGTCCATACCAAATTTCAAACAAATAATCTAAATATTGGATTTTCTGTTAATTTTTTCGAAAAATAAAACAAATTTGGCAAGTAGCAACTATGCGTTTCTTTTTTTGAACAGTATATTATCAATATCCGCATCCTTAGTGCAAAAAGGCGACCATGACAGCACAGCTCCGATGATCTTCTCTTGGAAAGAAAAGGGCGTTTATGTCGAGCGTGCACTGCACACAATGCACATCGGACCTTGAAACCGACAGGCTTATTTCCGAACATTGTCTATTTAGATCCATATATCAGTTCTTGATTAAATTGGTACACACTGACAATTTTTCTTTTCTGAGACTGACTTGCGGAGTATTAGCAAACTATGCAGTGTGTATAGTTATCTCCTCCTCTGTTACACAACGTTTTGGTGACTGTAATGGTATTAATGTACACATCACTCATTCACTCATCATCATCATCATCATCATCATCATCGTCGATCAGCAGCAGCAGCATGCAGCATCATCATTATCATTATCATCCTCACCGCCACCCCCACCACCACCACCACCGCAACCATCATCATTCATCTTCGCTGTCCTGGCCTACCTCTAGTACTGAGGAATTCGCCCCCGGAAGAAGCGCTCGGAAACAAAAATGACAGTACAATGTTTGTCTGCTCTTGTGGTATTATCCCATTGACTGACAGCTCTGCGAGAGCTCAAATACTCGAGGGTTGTTTCCACTATAGATGTACATACCTACACAGACTCGATGGGTTTGGTTTGCTTGTTAATGGGGTGCTAATTGGATAACTTGAGGTTCAAAAAAGCATTGTCTGTAATTACCTATACTTTCCACATAACTTGTATCTTCAACGACAGCTGTTGGCCAACGTAAATTTAGTCCATGATAATTCAGTTAGTCAGTCATTTAATCGATCAATCAATCAAACAATCAATCAATCAATCGATCAATTAATCAATCAACCAATCAATCAATTAGTCGGTCTATGAATAAATGCATGAATGCATGAATGAATGCGTGAACGAATGAATGAATCAATCAATCAATCAATCAATCAATCAATCAATCAATCAATCAATCAATCAATTTCTCCCCCTCGTCTTCCTCATTCATCCCCCTCCTCTTCCTCGTAAAAATTACTTCTCCACCACCTCCTCCTTCTTCTTCTCTTCTTCTACGCGACCGTCTCTACAAGGAATGCACTACCGGAAGATACAACCAAGCCCCGGGAAAACAAAGCACCGTGAAAAAAGTCATACCAAGCCCCTGGAAAACAAAGCACCGTGAAAAAAGTCATAACACAATTGCAGGCTCTTCTCACGGCATTCCTCTATATGCTGACAGCTTAGCGAGACCTCAGACATTGGGAGGGTGGTTTCTAACGACGGACATAAATGCCGCGATGGCAGCTCATGTCAGAAGCACCGTGTGTCTTCTTGAACTCGCAGGAATCAGTCTTCCTCCTCACTGTTACAGCCTTTTGTGTGAGTTGTCAGCAAGTGCTCTGCTGCTGCTGCTGCTTCTTCTGAGTGTGGGGTAAGCTGTCAGTATTCTTCTTCGAATGCACTTTATCAGTTTATGTTAGACAGCATGAAGGATCTGGGGCTGCCTGCCAAAGAGGCGTATTGGTTTTTTTGTGCGGTTCGATTCTGCATTTATGTTGTTATGAGTGAAATGTTTGGAGTTGTGACTGCGCGCGCGCGTGTGTGTGTGCGTGAGTATGTGCGTGTGAGTGTGTGTGTGTGTGAAAAATCACATCCACTTTGGAGCAGAAACACGCATTGTCAGCAAGGCACCCCCCTTCCACCCCGCCACAAAAAAAGAAGCTTCGATCTATACGTCTTCTGTGCAAACATTGCAAGTCATCACATTCCAGAAGCATGTAAGATCAACAGGTCTCCGTTATCAAAATCCCTTAAAACCGAAATAGAAAGCAGTAAAACTGTTTGGAGTTCCATGCACCCATCTACGCTTTTTTGTGTGTGCACCAAAACACAAAACTAAACAATTTCAGCAACGAAAGACAAAACAGAGCAGGTCTCTTCAAACCTGAGTAATGTTAAGATCGTAGACTGCAACATACAGAAAAAACAGCTCACTTCTTTTAATTATAAGTAAGTAAACCATATGATTCAGCTCGAGAAAAAAACCAGGGACAACAGCGCAGCTTTGCTTAAAACTTAGTCAAATTAGTACATTTCGCAAATTTCGCAAATTTCGCAAATTATAAATTATGCAAAATGTAATTTGGTAGTAAATAGAGTCAATAGAATACATTCACATATTCCCTCAAAATTGTTTGTTTCGTACATTGTTAATTTTGTAGAATGTTAATTTCGTTCATTGTAAATTAAGTACATTGTCAACTTTAATAACATTGAATAAATTGTGAGTATAACTATTTAGATCATAAGACACATAGAGAAAACAGCGCGTATTTTCTCAAAGTTGAGTCAAATTTAGCTCATGGACTGCAACATCGAGGGAATGGAATGGCCCATGCCCCGCAATCTTCAAAGGCGCGTTTCGTAAATCATTCTCTTTTACACCTGCCGCGCATACGTTGCGTTTTCTTCCTGCCTGTCATCGTGTCTTATCAGCACCTCTCGCCTTTTTCCTTACCTGTCTTATTTTCTTCTATCCCCCTCCGCACCCCCGCCGACCCCACTCCTCAGTTCCTCTACCCTTGCCTTCATTTTCTCTGTCATTTTCGTCTCTCTTTTTACATTTAATCAAGTTTTGACTAAATGTTTTAACGTAGAGGGGGGAATCGAGACGAGGGTGTGGTGTATGTGTGTGTGTGTGTGTGTGTGTGTGTGTGTGTGTGTATGTGTGTGTGTGTGTGTGTGTGTGTAGACTGTCTGTGCGTGTGTGTGTGTAGAGCGATTCAGACTAAACTACTGGACCAATCTTTATGAAGTTTTACATGAGAGTTCCTGGGAATGATATCCCCAGATATTTGTTTCTTTTTTTCGATAAATGGCTTTGATGACGTCATATCCGGCTTTTTGTAAAAGTTGAGGCGGCACTGTCACACCCTCATTTTTCAATCAAATTTATTGAAATTTTGTCCAAGCAATCTTTGACGAAGGCCGGACTTCGGTATTGCATTTCAGCTTGGTGGCTTAAAAATTAATTGATGACTTTGGTCATTAAAAATCTGAAAAATGTAAAAAAAAAAAAAGGTTTTTATAAAACGATCCAAATTTACGTACATCTTATTCTTTATCATTTTCTGATTCCAACAACATATAAATATGTTATATTTGGATTAAAAACAAGCTCTGAAAATTAAAAATATAAAAATTATGATCAAAATTAAATTTCCGAAATCGAGTTAAAAACAATTTCATCTTATTCCTTGTCGGTTCCTGATTCCAAAAAACATATAGATATGATATGTTTGGATTAAAAACACGCTCAGAAAGTTAAATCGAAGAGAGGTACAGTAAAGCGTGCTATGAAGCACAGCGCAACCGCTACCGCGCCAAACAGGCTCGTCACTTCCGTCACTTTCACTGCCTTTTGCACTAGCGGCGGACTACGTTCAGTTTCATTCTGTGAGTTCCACAGCTTGACTAAATGTAGTAATTTCGCCTTACGCGATTTGTTTTTTTGTATCGTCTTCTCCATCCCCTTATTGTTTTCTTTAGAAAGAGAGAGAGAGAGAGAGAGAGAGAGAGAGAGAGAGAGAGAGAGAGAGAGAGAGAGAGAGAGAGAGAGAGAGAGAGAGAGAGAGAGAGAGAGAGACTCTTCATTCTTCCTTCTCTTTCCATTTCAGTTCCTCTTTCTTCTTACTCTCTGCCCTCCTCGACCATCCAATTTATCTCATTGTCTAACTCCTTTTCCTCTCTCTCTCCCTTACCCCTCTCGTCCCTCCCACTCTCTCTCTCTCTCTCTCTCTCTCTCATCCTCTCACACTGTCTCTGACATCCCCATCTCTGCCTCCCCCCACTCTTTATCTCATTACTCTCCCTCTCTCTCTCTCTCTCCCCCCTCTCTCTCCCTGTCTGTCTCCCTTACCCTCCCTCGCGTCTCTATCTTTCAACCCACTCTCACTTCCTTTTGTTCTCACTTGTTCCCCCCTATCCTTCTCACTACCCCTCTCTCTCCAGTTTCCTCTACACTCACTCCCCCCAACACCCCGTCCCCCCAACACCCCCGCCCTCCTCACCAACTCTATCCACATTCTTACCCACCTACCAATATACCAACCTACCTCTTCACATTCTTGGTTACCTGTTCAGGGGGAAAGTGTGTTTCTGTTTGCTTTCATACCTGTCGCTGACAGGTAAAGGAATGAGCAAGAGGAAGTATCAACACACAAAAAACTTTGAACCGGGAGGAAAAAAAGATCCGAATTACGATGGTTTTATCTTGAAGGTAAACTGCTTGGTTTTGGAATCTGAAGCTGGTTGAAGCTGTAGCTTTGATGGAAAAAAAAAAGAAAGTCAAAAAAATATAATAAAAAAACTCGATTCTAATAGGGGGGTTGGTGATCGAATCTGATGCTAGAAAAAGTGTGGCTTTATGTGCGTGGCAAGAAAAAATCGGTTACGGTGTTGCGTGGGTCTGATACTATAGCTCAAGACGAATTTCCGATTTAAAAAGAAACAGAAAAAAGAGAACCAAAAAGCATTAAATTCTTGAATACGGTGAAACTCGGGTCTTATGCTGAGGGAAGATACATTACGTCGTTACACTCTTGAACACGTTGAAATTTGGGTCTGACATTGGCAGAAGGTAAGGTTTTTGCGTAATTCAAAAGGGAAAAAGACCACTTCATCTTGGTGAGCACCTCAGCAAACACAGCACAGGTGAATACTCATGTTAAGGTGGTGCATACGGTCATTAGGTTAAAGCAAGTCACTGCATTGGTCCTAGTCTTTGAAGTTTTTGAGAAAAAACCCACTGTTAGGAGCGTTCAACGCACATCCTGATGAACCGGCACGGTGGCCTAGTGGTAAGGCGTCCGCCCCGTGATCGGGAGGTCGTGGGTTCGAACCCCGGCCGGGTCATACCTAAGACTTTAAAATTGTGGCTGCTCCGCCTGGCGTCTGGCATTATGGGGTTAGTGCTAGGACTGGTTGGTCCGGTGTCAGAATAATGTGACTGGGTGAGACATGAAGCCTGTGCTGCAACTTCTGTCTTGTGTGTGGCGCACGTTATATGTCAAAGCAGCACCGCCCCTGATATGGCCCTTCGTGGTCGGCTGGGCGTTAAGCAAACAAACAAACATCCTGATGGGCAAAACAATGAAGAAATCAGCCTTTTTCTGAAAGGTCTCTGAACCGTTACTTTGTCCCTTGTGATTAGACACTTATTACTGTGCAATGACCTTGGTGGTACACATGCAGAGGGACCAGAGATGTTAAACTACTATTCAAAAGACCAAATCCCGAAATAGATCTGTCGGGTTTTAATGGGTTCCAGAAGATATGTTTGTCTTTCTCTGTCTGTCTGTCTCTCACATTCTTTATGTCCTCGTCTGTCTATCTCTCTCTCTGTCTGTCTGCCTGTCTGTCAGTCTGTCAGTCTGTCATATTTGTCTCTCTTCCGACGCTTTCTCTCAATTTCTCTCCCTATTTCTTTCTCTATCTCCCTTTCGCTCTGTCTCTGTCTCTCTCTCCCTCTCTCCGGAAGCTTTCTCTCTGTGTCTCAGTCTCTGTCTGTCTGTCTGTCTGTCTGTCTGTCTGTCTGTCTTTCTCTATGTCTCTGCCCCTCTCTCTCTCTGTCTCTCTCTCTCTCTCTCTCTCTCTCTCTCTCTCTCTCTGTCTCTCTCTCCCTACCCCCTTTTTTTGGCAATATATGGGCACCCATCACTTTTCACAAAATACGGCTATCGATTTCCAAGGGCACACCAACCGATACACAGAAAACCACCACACACAAAATTCTTTACCCGAAGACAAATTTACTGCCGGTTGGCGAAAGCAAGCAAAAATCTTGGCAAAGTCTTGCCCATGAACCAAAGAAACTTGGACCACTAATCCCTAGTGCTAAGGGCAACGTTATCTGGCTTTAAATCACGCCGACGCTTGTTCCAAGGGGCTATTTTTTGGCACAGGGACTTGTGATGTTGTGGAAAGGCTGTAAAAAAACCTGCGATAGATCCGAACACAAGGGGGGCTAATCAGGATGATAGTCTCCCTTGATTTGATGTACACGTGGTGTAGAGGGCGCGCTAATTCCCTCAACTAGCGCGCCACCTGTCGATGAACTGGTGAAGCAGGATGAGGGAAGGAGGTGGTAGATTGGGGTGGGCTCTTGAGGGTATTTTAAGGCACGTGTGTGCGTGCGTGTGTGTGTGCGTGCGTGCGTGTGTGTGTGTGTGTGTGTGTGTGTGTGTGTGTGTGTGTGTGTGTGTGCTAATTCGTGCATGCAACTTCCTGCGTTCGTACATGCTTGTATGCGTGCGTGCATATTTGTGTCTGGGTGTGTCGTAAAGAGAGAGAGAGAGAGAGTGAGAGAGAGAGAGACAGAGACAGAGAGAGAGAGACAGAGACAGAGAGAGAGACAGAGAGACAAAGAAAGAGAGACAGAGAGATAGAGTCTCAGCTGTCCAGAAGATATGTCCAGTTCAGACGCAGGCTTCACCATTTCGTGTTTTTACACCCCCGGTATAGGGGTGTGTACAGGATTCGGTCGATGTGTTTGTTTGTTTGTTTGTTTGTGTTCGCATATAGATCTCAAGAATGAACGGACCGATCGTCACCAAACTTGGTGAACAGGTTCTATACATTCCTGAGACGGTCCTTACAAAAATTGGGACCAGTCAAACACACGGCTAGGGAGTTATTGGTGGATTCAGATTCTACAAGGACTTATAGAGGGACATAGTAATGGTCAAAGGGAAATAACCTTCTCAGTTGGTGGCAGTGAGAATGGTAAGGACGGGGGTGTTTTTCCTACCTCGGAGGAATTTCTTGTTATTTAAGGTTTCAACGCAAATTCGTGTGTCGTTACTCGTTTAAAAGTTAGCAGAAATGTGACAATTCTACTACGACCTAGATGAATGAAATGGCAAACCTTTTCTGACTTGTCCCAGTCTGCGTGGTATAGGCCTACATTTTCCCAGTAACAGCCTATCTCTCGGTCGTTCTCCGACTATCTCTCGGTTGGCCAGCCTAATTATCTCGCACACAATGCAGAAAGACATAGGCAGAGAACTGACAGTCGGAAAGACAAGTAAGATAGGATAAGATCCGACTATAAAATGTGTTGATTAAAATCAACCAGGGTGGAAGTTGTGTTTAAATCCAAGAAGAGGTGATTTGCAGGTCCTGCTTTTATCCAGAATGTCTACTCATAATGCTACAGATGTTCTGTACCCTCAATAAGATAAGATGGGATAAGATGAGATGGGATGGGATGGGATGGGATGAGATGGGATGGGATGAGATCAGATGAGATCAGATCAGATGAGATGAAGGAATATTTGTGGGTGAAATTGATTGTTTTGTTTACATCCAGCCCTTGCCAATGAGGGACTACTCTTCATTACCCATGCATAAACACATACATATATAAAGATAAATAGATAGACAGAAAGAGAGAAAGAGAGAGAGGGGGGAGAGAAAGAGAGAAAGAGAGAGAGAAAGAGAGAGAGAGAAAGAGAGAGAGAGAGAGAAAGAGAGAGAAGGGGCCGGGGGAGGGGGGAGAGAGAGAGAGAGAGAGAGAGAGAGAGAGAGAGAGAGAGAGAGAGAGAGATAAAGAGGGGGGGGGGGGGGTGAGAGAAAGAGAGAGATTTGGCGAGGGTGTTTGAGTGTGTAGAGAATAATCGCAAGGACTCACTATAACACAGTCACGAAGTATTGAGAAAAACAACCGCGTCGATAGGACTGATGCAAAGATCACAAATAAACGGACAGTTTGTTTTGTTTGTTTGTTTGCTTAACGCCCAGCGGACCACGAAGGGCCATATCAGGGCGGTGCTGCTTTGAAATATAACGTGCGCCACACACAAGACAGAAGTCGCAGCACAGGCTTCATGTCTCACCCAGTCACATTATTCTGACACCGGACAAACCAGTCCTAGCACTAACCCCATAATGCCAGACGCCAGGCGGAGCAGCCACTAGATTGCCAATTTTAAAGTCTTAGGTATGACTGTGACCCGGCCGGGGTTCGAACCCACGACCTCCCGATCACGGGGCGGACGCCTGACCAATAGGCCACCGTGCCGGTGTATAAACGGACCGGCAGACAGACAAAACGACAGAACTGGAGAAGAAAAAAAACAAAAACAGAAATGAAAGAAGGAAAAAGCACAGACTGAGATAATGAAAAACGAAAGCAAAAGATGAATCCTACATTGGCATACGCTCAACTCGCGGGAGCCAATCAACTCTTACTATTTATGCTATGTGATATCAAAATATGTTCGTCAGATTGACAGCTTATTCCCCAGCTCGAACAAACATAATCCGGGGTATATTTTCTCATAAGCTAATCTAACCTCGTGAAAAGGGCGGAGGGAGCAGGTTTGAAATGATAGAAGCCAATTACATTTTTAGGCGTTTGGCGGAAAATGTGCAAGGTTACTGGAAATTGGAGATGAGATTTGTGCGCATAAATAAGACACAGAGGGACGGATTTACTGAATATTTCATGGCACCAAGTTCTTGCATCTCATTTCTTTGTGCCCCTTGCACTTTGATTTATACGATTTCATGTGCGTTCTATGAGCATTAGGCCGATGTCGCTGTGTTCCGTGTCACAATCACCCGTTGGTTTCATTCATTGCAGTAGTTGTCGATGCCAAGAAAAAAGTAAGAGAAAGATTTAAAACGAATCTGGCGTTAATCACTCTAAGCTTGCC
This sequence comes from Littorina saxatilis, assembly GCF_037325665.1. Taxonomy (NCBI): domain Eukaryota; kingdom Metazoa; phylum Mollusca; class Gastropoda; order Littorinimorpha; family Littorinidae; genus Littorina; species Littorina saxatilis. Next base: position 65,949,157 of record NC_090245.1, read on the forward strand.
GAAAAAACAAGTCGCGTAAGGCGAAAATACAATATTTAGTCAAGTAGCTGTCGAACTCACAGAATGAAACTGAACGCAATGCCATTTTACTCGTAGCAACGTCAGGCCACCGCTCATGGCAAAGGCAGTGAAATTGACAAGAAGAGCGGGGTAGTAGTTGCGCTAAGAAGGATAGCACGCTTTTCTGTACCTCTCTTTGTTTTAACTTTCTGAGCGTGTTTTTAATCCAAACATATCATATCTATATGTTTTTGGAATCAGGAACCGACAAGGAATAAGATGAAAGTATTTTTAAATTGATTTGGACAATTTAATTTTGATAATAATTTTTATATATTTAATTTTCAGAGCTTGTTTTTAATCCGAATATAACATATTTATATGTTTTTGGAATCAGCAAATGATGGAGAATAAGATAAACGTAAATTTGGATCGTTTTATAAATTTTTATTTTTTTTTACAATTTTCCGATTTTTAATGACCAAAGTCATTAATTAATTTTTAAGCCACCAAGCGGAAATGCAATACCGAACCCCGGGCTTCGTCGAAGATTACTTGACCAAAATTTGAACCAATTTGGTTGAAAAATGAGGGCGTGACAGTGCCGCCTCAACTTTCACGAAAAGCCGGATATGACGTCATCAAAGACATTTATCAAAAAAATGAAAAAAACGTTCGGGGATTTCATACCCAGGAACTCTCATGTCAAATTTCATAAAGATCGGTCCAGTAGTTTAGTCTGAATCGCTCTACACACACACACACAGACACACAGACACACAGACACACAGACACACGCACATACACCACGACCCTCGTTTCGATTCCCCCTCGATGTTAAAATATTTAGTCAAAACTTGACTAAATATAAAAACGGAAATAACAGATTATGCTGAATTCAAGTAATGTGCTAATGCCGTGTTCAATGATTTCTCGCAGAAATTAGGCAAAGGCTAAGCCAGAAACCTTTATCATTTCCCTCGTCTTGATGCAATTGATTTGTGCTCTGTGGAGATTACTGTTTGTTGTATATGAGTGACTCATTGTGTGTGTGTGTGTGTGTGTGTGTGTGTGTGTGTGTGTGTGTGTGTGTGTGTGTGTGTGTGTGTCTATGTGTGTGTGTCTCTGTGTGTGTGCGTGCGTGCGTGCGTGTATGTGTGTGTGTGTGTGTATGTGTGTGTGTGTGTGTGTGTGTGTGTGTGTGTGTGTGTGTGTGTGTGTGTGTGTGTTAGTTTGTTGTTGTCGTACGTTTAAAGCCCTATTACCTAAAGCCAAATAAAAACCACGTCTAAACCTTGATCAAACCTTGAAATACAGCTCTGAGTTGGGAGTTCTCATTCCCCTTCCTCTCTCTCTGTCTTTGTCTCTGTCTCTCTGTCTCTGTCTCTCTCTCTCTCTCTCCGAGTCTCTCTCTCTCTCTCTCTCTCTCTCTCTCTCTCTCTCTCTCTCTCACACACACTCTCTCTCTCTCTCTTGCTAAGAATCTGCGAAGAATTTCACCCATGTCGGATGAAACAGACCGCAAAGCGTCGAACTAGAAAATCTCGGTGAACCAAATACCGAGACAGACATGCGCGAGGAAAAAAAAAAAAAAAAAAAAAAAAAAAAAGTGAACAGAGAAAGCAAAGGTCGCTTCTTGCACCAAAAATGAAAAGGCGTGTTTGGAAAAAACTGCGGTTCTACATTTGGCGAAATATTTCAGCAAACCATAGACCATTATCCTGGACCGACAACTAGCTCTCTCTCCGCTCTTTCTCTCTATTACGAGGTAGCGGCCTCTCGCATTTAGGAACCTACGCTTACAAGCCTTTCAGAAACCAGGGGGACGTGATATCCGGTGTCGATTGTAAACATGGACGAAGTTGCCGAGGTAAGTTCTGAAAATGCTAAAATAAACTCAGCAAAAGTGAATATGGAACATGTTTTTCGATGAGTTTTGTTAAGTTTAGTACCCTAGACACGACCGTCGAACGCAGAAGAAGAAGAAGTTAAGTTTAGTTTGGAGTTTTGGAAAATCCAGTTCATTGTCACAAATAACTGGAGCGTGCTTTCTTTTCACTGTCTTCGAATCGCTGGCCTTTCAAACCGGACGCGACGCGCCCCTGAAAGTCGAGAGTCGTTACCTCGAAGGGTCACGTGACGAGTTGGCGGTCCAGGCTATTTGGTCTGTGAGCAAACTCACGTCACCAGCATAAGGAAGGAGAAAAGGCAGGAAGGAAGGAAGGAAGGAAGGAAGGAAGGAAGGAATACAACTAAGAAAGAAAAATAAACATTCACGAAAGAAAAGAAAGAGTGGAAGGAAATGAGAACTGACGAGAAAAAAAGAAAAAAAAAGAAAAATCATAACAAAGAGATAAAAAAAAAAATTGATTGGCAGAAAGAAAGAAAGAAAGAATGAAAGACAAACAGTAAGAAACCAGCATACGGCAGAAGCAAAGAAAGAACGAACGTAACATAAATGTTCAGAAAGACGGATTAATACAAAAAAAGTTGTTTGGATTTCTCGGGGAATTCCGACTTTTGATACAGAACACAGGTGCACATAAGGCTAATACACCCCTATCTCACATCTGTTTGAGGCTCTATCATGGCAAAAATGAGGGAACGAATGTTGAGAGGTTTCCAGTGTTTGTAAATACAGAAGGGTGATGCTAGCTTTCATTTTTTTCAGCAATTTTGTCAAAACGGACGGAAACATATGTCGGCAATTTTCGCAAGTTTTTGTCACTTTCCCCCAAACGCGAAGAAGATGTAAAGTATGATGAAAGGAACAGCGGACATTTCAGTCTTTCAGCAAGTCCATGGTCCTGTGCCTTCCGCATCTTGGGACGTAATATAACACATGTACGGTACGCACTCAGGAATAATGTTAACCGGTAACTTCTTGTCTGTTAACGGTTGATAATACAGTAAAAGCCCCTTTTAAGGCCTCCCAGTTTAAGACTCCCTCCCTTGTTTTCTCAGACTTCCTGTTCATAACCTCTGTGAAAGCACCCCCATTGTACGACTCCCTCCCTTGTTTTCTCAGACTTACTGTTCATAACCTCTGTGAAAGCACCCCCATTGTACGACTCCCTCCCTTGTTTTCTCAGACTTCCTGTTCGTAACCTCTGTGAAAGCACCCCCATTTTACGACTCCCTCCCTTGTTTTCTCAGACTTACTGTTCGTAACCTCTGTGAAAGCACCCCCATTGTACGACTCCCTCCCTTGTTTTCTCAGACTTCCTGTTCATAACCTCTGTGAAAGCACCCCCATTGTACGACTCCCTCCCTTGTTTTCTCAGACTTCCTGTTCGTAACCTCTGGGAAAGCACCCCCATTGTACGACTCCCTCCCTTGTTTTCTCAGACTTCCTGTTCGTAACCTCTGGGAAAGCACCCCCATTGTACGACTCCCTCCCTTGTTTTCTCAGACTTCCTGTTCATAACCTCTGTGAAAGCACCCCCATTGTACGACTCCCTCCCTTGTTTTCTCAGACTTCCTGTTCGTAACCTCTGTGAAAGCACCCCCATTGTACGACTCCCTCCCTTGTTTTCTCAGACTTCCTGTTCGTAACCTCTGTGAAAGCACCCCCATTGTACGACTCCCTCCCTTAATTTTAAGTCCTGATTTTCTTAGATTTCTGGAGGTCGTGAAGGGGAGGGGTTTCTACTGTATTGGAAATATAATCGGCACTTGGTCAGACCTACAGGCTGTCATTCAGTTACAGGTCAGTTTCTCCCTATTTACCAGAACGGTCTGACTGAAACTGTTTCAGTAACAGCGTGACTCCCAAAATGACAGCATTCTTTAATACCCTGACTTGTTATGACGGCTCTGTGTTACAGAGTGACGTTTCTGTGAGAACTAGGATTCGACCTTGTCAAGAAATGGAGAAAAAAAAGCAAATATAATCACTTTTTCACGTTGTTCACGTCATGCGTTTAGTTTTCATAGCATTACATGAAATCAAAAAGTAAAGTAGGACAGTAGGAAAATGGTCTACAGTCGGAACACCCAAACACGCTCACATACCCACACGCACACACATGGACAACCAGACACAGTCAGACAGACAAACACACACACACACACACATACACACACACACACACACACACACACGCGCGCGCGCGAGCGCAAACACTCGCACGCACACACACTCACATATAGACTCCCCGTGCCCTAGTGCTGATTAGAACGGATGCAGATTGCATCTTTCAGAAACGCACATGGTGGGGTCTCAGGAATGTTTATATAAATCCACAGGTATATGATCTTTTAGGTTTGTATTAATAGCCCTTCATTGGCTCTGTCGACGCCTGTTCTTAACCGCTCGCTTCTCTTTATATAATAAACCGGCCATAGTGCGTCATCGTCCCGAACGAAATCTTCAAAATCTCCAAACCGTTTGGAATTCTGGGTGGGGAAATCCCATTGTGTAATGTCGTCAGCGCCTTACGGCATTTTGGAGCTGGACTGCCAACATAATGTCGGTCACACTTGAAATTAATGCTACTTGATTTTGCGTTCCAAACTGATACGAAGTGAACGGGATCATAGGGTCAGCTATCAGTTAAATTTACCTCGAACAATGATATCGTCAGAACGTAAAGTACATACATACGAACGCAGCGATTCGGAAACCGACGAGTCGATACTGGTCCCCACGCTCAAAAACTCGCGTGTAATACTCGAAGTCAAAACTTCTCTTTTTACCTAAAGACAGTGAGTCGGGATCGCTCAGTCGGTAGGGCGCCCGATCGCCATATTCTTCCGGTGGCCGGTCACGCGTTCGAATCGCTTAGCAGGCAAGTGCATTTTCTTAAATATTTCAATTTTTTCTTTATTTTCTGAACTCTTATTTCATTTCATTTCTCTTCATTCCAAAGGTTTTGAGTGATGTGTTGAAGATGGAATTGATCAAAGGCTTGTATAACCATGAGTACTTCCAGTGAACTATTTCCCAGAACTACATATTCTATTTTGGGGGAAAAGGCCGATGAGCAATTGTATCACCGCGCATCGACTAGAGGTAAATGTCGTTAACTACTTCTACTTAATGTACTTCCGACAAATCTTAATAAGATCTTCTCTTGCGTCTCGGCCGCGTAATAAACGCAGATAAACGACATGTGAAACAAGCGACAGATTATTTGAAACTTGGGGCTGCGGGGATTTGTTGTTGTGCTTTTCGCTTCTTCTCTATCTGAGAAACACACTGTCAGCCAGCCAGCAAAACACACGCACGTACGCACAGGGGCCCACTTACAAACACAGACAAGCAGACACGCAAGCAAAGACGCACTCCAGTCGTCCCCTGACACGTACGCACCTACTTACGTGCGAAGGGATGGGTCTGCGGGATTTCTGCTTCCGAAAGCCCCCCCCCCCCCCCCCACCCACCCCCCCCCCCCCCCCCCGCTCTGACCCGTCAACATTTAAATCAGTGTACCTTTTTTCCTCAAGAAAAGACCCAAAATACCTCTTTCAAATACTAAATTGTGTTAGAATGCGGGGGGAAACGCCTCCCCTCCCGAACGCCTCCTTCACCCCCCCCCCCCCGCCCGGCCGTCAAGTCCCTGTACCCCTACCCTCATTTTGAAAGTTAAAGGTCATGTAAGGATGAGTTAATAGTGAGGTCATATCGTCCTTGAACCTAGAAGTAGAGAGTAATTGATTTATTAATGTAACTTATATTTTCTTTCAGATTTCCATGTTGTGTTATTGAAATCTGAAAAAATATTAACTGATCATGTGTACGTACATTATTGCTAGTTTGATGATATTGGACATTCGGGAGGAGTAAGGCCACAAAAGCGATATGTGAAACAAGCGACAGATTATTTGAAACTTGGGGCTGCGGGGATTTGTTGTTGTGCCTTTCGTTTCTTCTCTGTCGGAGAAACACACTGTCAGCCAGCCAGCAAAACACACGCACGTATTTACAAACACAGACAAGCAGACACGCAAGCAAAGACGCCCTCCAGTCGTCCCCTGACACGTACGCACCCACTTATGTGCACAGGGATGAGTCTGCGGGGTTGGGGGGAGGGGTCCTTGCTTCCGCCGAAAGCCCCCCCCCCCACCCATCCCCCCGCTCTGACCCGTCAACATTTAAATGTACCTTTTTTCCTCAAGAAAAGACCCAAAATACCTCTTTCAAATACTAAATTGTGTAACAAAAGCGAATCGAACAGTACATGTGGTGATTTTTGTCCGTATGGTTAATTGTTTTATGTAGGTTGTACATTTAATTGTTTTATTTCTGTATATGTTCTTTTGTAAAGGGCCTAGAGCCATAGGTTAGGCACTTAAAAATGTCCTGTTATTATTATTATTATAAGTTATTTTCTTCTTCTCCCTTACATTGCGAGTTTTGAAACAGCAAAACAAATGTCAATAGGGCTGTTACATTTTCCTCCAGCCTGTGTATGTTGGGATAATTTGTGCATCAAGTACCACATTATAAAACAAATTATTTCCGTTTGGGGGAAAATGTTATCAAGTCACGCATATCTGGAAAGGTTGCACGGATCAGCCTAGAGATAAGGGTAACTGGATACTTCCGCTTGCTGTGATAGCATGTCTCAGAGGCACAGACAAACAGACAGACACACAGACAAACAGACAGACACAGACACAGACACACAAACACACACACAGACACAGACGAACACACACGCACGCACACACACACGCACACACACACGCACACACACACGCACACACACACACACACACACACACACACACACACGCACACACGCACACACGCACACACACGCACACACACACGCACACACACACACACTCGCACACACACACACACACACACACACACACACACACACACACACACACACACACACGTCATTACCTGCGTCTCCATTCCCAGTCTACCGGTAAACATTTAGTCAAAACGTAACAACACGTAAAAACCCGATATTCCATTTCCGGTATTCATCTTCTCAGGTATTCTTCAGCACTACTTCCTTTTTATCCAAATAACGTTTTCAACTGTTGTCTCAGCAGCCGGCAGACGCGGAACTTTTAGTGTACAATCATCGTCCTATCGCCTTCAACCCGAACTTCTTTTCCCTCTCGCAATCTAAGATCGTCTCCTGGCGGATTAGATGAACGCACTTTGCCCCTGTAAGATCTCCTATCTTTAGTCAGCTCACCGGCTGTCGGGGCGTGTTCTTATGTCACCAGTCGTTGTCCTTGATACGGGTAGGTCTGGTCGACTTGTGGGGGGTATGACAAACAAACACACACACACACACACACCACGCAAACACGCACGCACGCACACACAGACACACACACACCACACACTCATACACACACACACACACACACACACACACATACACACCCACCGACACACATACACACACACACACACGCACATTGGCAACGCGGTGCATTCACCTTAACTCGCCAGGATGCGATCTGAAATCGCGAAAGGGAAAAAAAGAAGTTCTGGTTGAAGGTGATAAGGCACTGCTTCTAGACCGAAGTTTCCGCGGCTGTCGGCTGATGAGGCAACGGATAAAAACGTTATAGCGCTGAAGACTGCCTGAATAGACGAATACCGGAAGTAGCTCTCTCGTTTAAAAAAAAAACTTTGTCAATTGTTTTACCCGGTGGATTGTAATTAAGACAAGGGCGATGGTGTATGTGCATGCAACAACATTTCGAGAGCAAAGTTAGTCTCGGTGTCTTCAACATAGATCTCTATTAGTAAATTAAGCAGAATTCGACACGACTTCTCCTGTCTGTTTGTGTACTAATCACTTTGTCACTTTGTAAGAAATAACGCAAGGCTTTGAAGACCGCGACCTTTAAAGAACTGCGCACGACGGTTTGCCTTTTCAATTAGGTTACAGCTCTGATGGATATTACTGGTCAGCGGATGACCTCAAATACGAGCTGGTGCTTGACAGTAGCCAAAGCACATGGAGACCAACATAAACCTTCACATATGCAATGGTGCTTGACAGTAGCCAAAGTACACGGAGACCGACATAAACCTTCACATATATAATGGTGCTAGACAGTAGCCAAAGTACATAGAGACCGACATAAACCTTCACATATACAATGGTGCTTGACAGTAGCCAAAGTACATAGAGACCGACATAAACCTTCACATATACAATGGAGCTTGACATTAGCCAAAGTACATAGAGACCGACATAAACCTTCACATATACAATGGTGCTTGACAGTGGCCAAAGTACACGGAGACCGACATAAACCTTCACATATATAATGGTGCTAGACAGTAGCCAAAGTACACGGAGACCGACATACACCTTCACATATGCAATGGTGCTTGACAGTAGCCAAAGTACAAGGAGACCGACATAAACCTTCACATATGGAATGGAGCTTGACAGTAGCCAAAGTACAATTAGACCGACATAAATCTTCACATATATATATAATGGTGGTTGAAAGAAGCCAAAGTACACGGAGACCGACATAAACCTTCACATATGCAATGGTGCTTGATAGTAGCCAAAGTACACGGACTGAGACCGACATAAACCAATGCAAGTAAAGCCAACACAGAACATGTTTGGTCGTAAAGAAATGAGTGCTCTCGCTTTCGCTTTCCTTTTCATGGAGGGGTGTTCAGATTTTGCCTTGAATTGTTTGTGTAGTGCGCGCACACTGAATGTTACTGTTTAATGTTGTAATTTGTTATGTCGTATGTTCTTTGATGTTGTGTTGTATATATGTAAACGCACACTACACATGAATTTCTCATTTGAGAGAAAATAAAATAAAAGTGTCCGTGTCTAAATAATGTGTCAACCCGGTATATCGGTACATTACGCAATTACCAACAGCCTTGTCCAGTGCGTTTAGGATGCTCATGTATTCAATTATACTTCACATTTTTCTCGCTACCGAAAGTAAAGTAATTTATAATAGACCTGAAGACCCCCCAAAAAGTCAAAATGTCCTGCAGTTTATGTTGCTATTTTGCAGTTGTAAACATGTAGAAAATGAATACGTCCAGAAAATGTGAAGTTCGCGCATGCGCCCTCGTCCCTGTCTCTCTGTCTCTCTGTCTCTGTCTCTCTCTCTCTCTCTCTCTCTCTCTCTCTCTCTCTCTCTCTCTCTCTCTCTCTCTCTTTAGCTCTTACTCTTTAGCTCTCTCTCTCTCTCTCTCTCTCTCTCTCTCTCTTGGAATAGGATTATATATATAATGAGTAGGATGTTCTTGTTTTTGTTTACTATGTGCATTTGAATGCTGGTGCATGAGATGTGCTCATCTCCATGAAAAGGGCCCAAGGCCTACTCATTAAAACATTCAGACTTCAGACTTCAGATTTCTCTCTCTTTCTCTCTCTCTCTCTCTCTCTCTCTCTCTCTCTCTCTCTCTCTCTCTCTCTCTCTCTCTCTCTCTCTCTCTCTCTAAAATTACGATGCACATTGAGAACGGCAACATCCGTTGACGTGTAAAAGTAAGGGGGGAGAAAATAACTTACGATTCGTTTTGTGTGTGGTCTTTTTCCTACCGAATGTCCAATATCATCCATTTGTAATTCTAGAATACCCTATCTTGTTATTCAGCCACACACAATCGCGCACGATATCTGTGTCTTGTCAGACGACAATCGAAACGATCACAAATAGGCCTAATAGCTAGCATTACGGTGTCTAGACACGTGTTTTGATTTGCACGCACATTAGATCGCGTCATGCACTAAAAAGCTATTTGATTAACGATCCATATGATAGCTTTATTGGATTTCAACAGTTCTGGCTTGCACATTACATTATCACATCAGTGGATCTGCGTGACCCCCCCCTACTGTGAAATTGTATCAAGCAGACCTATTGTGATCAAATTACTTACTGCGGGGACATGAGTTGTTGTCATCATTTTCACGAGTTTTCATTCACAAGCACCTGGGAAATAAATCTCATGTTCCCCGGGGAATAAATCCCCAGTTACCATAGTTACAGAAAGCAGGTTACATGGATATTCAAAACCAAACCCAATAGAAACGCTCGGGGGTTCATCGGCTCTTCTCATTGGCGTTTCCCTGAACACTGCTTCCAAAACGAAAGACCATAACCGTAAACAAAACAAAACACTACGATATGAAAGGAAGTAAATTGAGGCTTTCTCGCAAACAAATGAAACCTAGCCATATATTTTGTCCACTTACAAAGTCACTGAGTGTGTGTATAAAGATCTCTGTTTCGAGTCGCAGACGATCGGAGACGGTAAGTCAAACTGATTGACCCCTGACATTCTGACCCGTGCAGCAGATTTCTACGCCAAGACTTATCTATAAACTAAGCGCAAATAAGAAAACAACAAATACAACGCAAAGAACATACCAACAAGAAATGCACACATCTGACAAAGCCAGGCAAGAAGAGTGAAAAATCCGAGGAAAAATAAAGAGTCAATGAGAAACCAGATCTATAACGAAACTCCGTCGCCGCACAACACGAAGTTTCTGTGACCTTTCACCCAAACATGGGTTCAACGCTCGAACTCGATCGCGTCAAAGAAATTGTTACCACTGAAAAAGGGGGGGTGGGGTGGGGGGGGTAGAGAGATGGGGAGGCATGATGGGAGGGCGATGTAACGGAGAGACACATTTATTGACAAGATTACAATGGTGCATTACAAAAAAACAAAAAAAAACAACAACGGTGACCTATGACACAATGATCGTCTGCGTTTTAAGCTATCAACGCAATCATGGCGACAAAAAGATTTGCATCCCATACTGGCGAAGAAATTGAGACAAAGAAAAAATTGCTCACGCCCGCAAACACTAACAAGGCCACTGATGTAGCTGTAAAAACGCTGCGATCCTACCTGGCTGAAACGGGACAAGAAGTTTCCTTCGAGATGTTCCCCGATGAGCATCTCAATCAGGTACTAGCCCATTTCTACATTGACGCGAGAAATGAGACGGGGGGCCATTACAAAAGTACCACTTTGTCCTCCCTGCGTTATGGGATCAGCCGTTTCTTAAAAGAAAAGAAGAACATTGACATCCTCAGAGACAGCTCTTTTAAAGGAGCAAACGTGAGCTTTGGAACAGCGATGCGAGAGCTGAAGCAGATGGGAAAAGGTGAGATCACACACTATCCCGAAATCAATGGAGATGACCTGCAAAAAATGTACAACCACATGTTGTTTTCCTCAGACACCCCTCATGGACTTGCAAACAAAGTCCAAATGGACATTCGACTGTATTTTTGCAGGCGAGGTGAAGAAAACATGACAAAAATGTCCAAAAAAACCTTCAAAATTATGGAAGATGAATTTGGACGTAAATTTGTCACGAAAGTTGAAGACGAACTCATGAAAAACAGACGACAAAATGACAAGGAAATATTTTCCGGTATCATGCCAGAGATCCCAGGTTCTCTGTTATGTCCCGTCAAAAGTTTTGACAAGTACATCAAGAAGCTCCACCCTGGGTGTGAAAGGCTTTGGCAGCGACCCAGAGATTCTTTTGGAGCACAAGACCAAGTATGGTTTTATAATGCGCCAATTGGGAAGCACAAGCTAGCAACCTTCATGAGCGATCTGTCCGAGAAATGTGACCTGTCCGAGAGATACACAAACCACAGTATCAGGACCTCTACCATCACCATGCTGGCAAGGGCCAATTTTCCAGCTGGCCACATCATGGCAGTCTCCGGCCACAAGAGCGTCTCCAGCCTGGCCCAGTACCAGCGTGTTAGCAACAGCGACAAAGGTCACATGGCCCACTGCTTAAGTGCAGCCATCCATGGCAACAACCCTGCTCTACAACAACCAAAGCAAAACAGGTAATAAAGAAAAAGTCCATATGTAGAAGGAATTTAAAAATCTAACACACCCACAATTGTTTATAAACATACTCTACAGTTCACCCACAAATATTCTTAACCGGGGCCCCAATAGCTCACTTCGTAGATCATTGGACTTGTGACTGTATCAGTGTATGGTCACATGTTTGAATGCGGGCCGGGAGGGACACAGTTACATTTTGTTGGCCCATAAAAGACCTCGGTCGTTCTGCCATAAGTAGCAGATTACACCTAAACACACATACTGTCATACACCTGGGTAGTGCGACTCTGTTGCTGCTAGCTTTCCACTGGGTGGAAAGCAACCCACATTTCCCAGCGATGAGACAATTAAGTTATGAAAATAAAAACTAAAGCACACTTCAAACACCTGTAAAAACTACATAAACTTAGTCAGTTATTATAAAGCAATAATCTTCTTAAATTTTTTCTACAGGCCATCTGCTACTGTCACAAGTTCTGAAGCACCAGGTGACATGTTTGCTGAATCAGACCTACACACAAGGTAAAAAGAGTCCTGTTCTTTCCACATATGATAAAGTAACTTTTCTTTTGTTCAGTTTGGTTTCAATTGATTACAGTCTTAATGTGTGTGGGCATAACACACATGTACACATCTTGTGAAATCTAGTTAGCAAGATACCTTAAATTGCATCCTGTGGCAGAAACTTATTGTTAACATGTAACTATCAACAGATCCTTGCCATCTACAAGAGCAGCCTCCTTGACTGCAGCAGAGCACCAACTACCACTACCAGTCAGGTAAAACATAGAATCACCACAGCCAAAGTTGACTAGGAACATACAGTAACTGACTCAGCAGGCAAAAGACACATTTGTGTCCCTACATTTAACACTCACAAACATAACACCCAGACACACAAAGACAAACACTGTGAAAGTCAGTATATATATATAGTATGTTGTGAGTCTTAGTTAGCAATGATACCCTTAAATTGCATCCTGTGGCGGTAACTTATTGTTAACATGTAACTATCAACAGATCCTTGCCATCTACAAGAGCAGCCTCCTTGACTGTAGCAGAGCACCAACTACCACTACCAGTCAGGTAAAACATAGAATCACCACAGCCAAAGTTGACTAGGAACATACAGTAACTGACTCAGCAGGCAAAAGACACATTTGTGTCCCTACATTTAACACTCACAAACATAACACCCAGACACACAAAGACAAACACTGTGAAAGTCAGTATATATATATATATATATATAGTATGTTGTGAGTCTTAGTTAGCAATGATACCCTTAAATTGCATCCTGTGGCGGTAACTTATTGTTAACATGTAACTATCAACAGATCCTTGCCATCTACAAGAGCAGCCTCCTTGACTGTAGCAGAGCACCAACTACCACTACCAGTCAGGTAAAACATAGAATCACCACAGCCAAAGTTGACTAGGAACATACAGTAACTGACTCAGCAGGCAAAAGACACATTTGTGTCCCTACATTTAACACTCACAAACATAAACACCCAGACACACAAAGACAAACACTGTGAAAGTCAGTATATATAGTATGTTGTGAGTCTTAGTTAGCAATGATACCCTTAAATTGCATCCTGTGGCGGTAACTTATTGTTAACATGAAACTATCAACAGATCCTTGCCATCTACAAGAGCAGCCTCCTTGACTGCAGCAGAGCACCAACCACTACTAGTCAGGTAAAACATGACTCACCAAGCCAAAGTTGACTTGGAACAGTCACTGAGTCAGCAAGCAAAAAGCAAATTACACAAATTATACACACACACACACATTGACACCCCACACACATTGACACCCCACACACTTAAAAATATATCATATAAAATAATGGGTAAAATCATCAAATCTTACAACTAATACAAGTAAAACCAGCAAACCAAAATGATTAAAAAAAATGAACCAAATCTAATACACTAAAACCAGACACACTAAAACAGATTGAAAAATACAATATTTCAGACCACCAGCCTCTTCAACAAAGTTCACCTCTCTTTCCCTCTTTCACACAAATGTATGGTAAGCAACTTATTCAATACCATACCCATACCAATACCATGCACTATAATTATGACTCATAGGAATAGTATGATTGCAGAGCAGATTGTGTGCAAGAAATCCATAACATTTAAACTTTTAGTTTTAAGTTAAACTTTTTAAGCAATGCAAATAACAGCTTAGAAATAGAACTGAACTGTGAACAGAAATGCATATTGTTAATAAAGAAAAACATCTCAATCTTGTGGTACCTATAAACATTCATGTTGCTGAATAAAGTACTGTCGGTCAAATCATTTGCGGGACTTTGTTTTTCAGAGATGATGACATCATTTCACAGGAAATTGGGGGGGTTGACCTGGACGAACTCTTCGGGGAGTTTGACTTGCCTCCAACAACCCCGGTTCACCTTGTTTCTCAACAGCAGCAACAGAACCAAGCTCAGCCTTTTATTTTCAACAACTGCTCTTTTTCAAATGTGCAGTTTGTCATGAGAAAATAAAAACCTTTCTCATCTCGAACTCCAATTGCAAATGATATGCACACATCCATGCAATGATCCATTACCAAATGGAGTTAAAAAACAAAAAACAAACTTAGTTTCAACTAATGTGAAGTGAGTTTCAACTTTCATAGACTGATGTGTTAATTAGTTTTCCATTTTTGTTGTTGCTTTTGTAAATAACTGTGCTAAAACTGTTAATGTTATTCAACTTATTGTTAACTCTGTTAAAACTGAAAATGGTCTCATCTCATTCATGCAATTAAAGACTCTCTTGTTAGTGTTACACGAGTGTAAATCAGAGTTTTTCGTCCTCTTTGTATGTATTGGGAGAGGGGCGAGTTTGATCATTGATCTGTGTGGTGGGCGGGTGAGAGGGGGGCGGGTGTGTGTGATATGCGGGTCATTCGCAATGGGGGCGGGGGGGGGGGGGGGGGGGCGTTTTATCATTGATGTGTCTGGTTGGCGGTTGAGCGGAGGGGGGGGGGGGGGTCAGGTTTGGGCGTGGGTATCGTAGAAACGAGCAAAACAATAACCACACCACACAACTGAAATCCTGGGGATAAAAACACATCGCAGCTGTACGCACAAATATATTCCACCCACAGGTAAGAGGGAAAACAAGAGAAAAGCGACTCACTCATCTTTGCTTTCTGCTATTCCTTGCTCTCGATTCGTCGCACGTTTAATCCACATATCTGCTAAGAGATGTCACGAACGCTGACAGTGCTGCAAACAAGCAACTCTTCGAAACAGCGGGGCAATCCCATCGCAAGCAAATGCAAAATGTAGGTCATTTTTTGCAATGAAACGCCGCTGTCGGCCAAAAGTCGAAGACGCGTACTGCTGGATTCACACACCATCCAGTTAGTCGGAACCTACAGAACTTTTCTTCCTCAAACCTGACATACTTGTCTCAACATGTCATCAAATTAATACACAGATCTCCTTGACTCGCTTTCACTTGTATGTGTAGCGCCTTCTCTCTCGCGCCTGCCTTCAGTGATTGCAACAGCGTGGTGGGGCCCCCAAAACAGTATTTTCAAAACCAAACTCGCGTTTCAACTCATGGCTCCCTCTGTTGATGATGCAATTATTTTCGCGCTACCAAAATGATGACAAAAACGATGTTTGGTGGTTTGTTGACAGACCAGCTTTTTTGTCGGTCCTCGGGGGGCATATCGACTTTTGTTTCATATTTATTGACCGCGGCCTTCGGCCTTGGTCAATAAATATGAAACAAAAGACGATATGCTCCCCCTCGGACCGACAAAAAAGCTGGTCTGTCAACAACCCATCAAACATCTTATATTGTCTTGGTATGGGAAACATGACCATTTTGTATTGTCAGCATTTTCACAAACACCTGGTAAATAAATCTCATGTTCCCCATGCAATAACTCGAGGTGGTGAATGGGTTTGAGCTTTCATGTGAAACGTGGATTGTCAAAGTAAAAGCCAATCAGGCTGATTGTTTGATGTGTGGAACCATCGTGGCTTTGGATTTGTGTTTCCGAGGACAACGATTGTAAGCATTCACTCTCAAAGACCCAATCAATGTTGATAATTACCGCGGCGACTCATGGTCAATTTGCAACTTATCTCTGTAATCGCAAAATCCACAACGAAAAGTCATAAACACTTAAAAGAAAAGAAATATTCTCAACACTTACTGAATTCACAGGTATGATCGCAGCTCTGTACATTTTCAGACTGGAAGAAAAGCGTCAACAAGCTACGTTTGACGTCACATACAAGTTTGACGTGTTATCTCGTGCTACTGTGACGATGCTTTGTGGCCCGGAGTTGGATTCTAAAAGTTCGTCTCCCTGTGGGTTATTGTGCATTTTGTTGCACAACCAAAATGATGACAAAAACGATGTTTGGTAGCTTGTTGTCAGACCAGCACTTTGTTGTTGGTCCTCGGGGAGCATATCGCCTTTTGTCTCATATTTATCAACCGCGGCCTTCGGCCTTGGTCGATAAAGATGAAACAAAAGACGATATGGTCCCCTTGGACCAACAAAAAAGCTGGTCTGTCAACAAGCCACCAAACATCTTATATTGTTAGCATTGCAGAGACAAAGGCCACCTGGTTAATCTATAGTTTTCCAACGGGTTGCCTTGTCAGAGACAAATTGCATTCGGACGGACCATTTGAATGGAAGTTTCTTCCTCTTGGTAATTTTTGCGGAATTTTAAACCAGTTTATCCTACATACGGGAGAGAGACCGCCCATACGACAACTAAACCATATCGTCACACGTGTGCGTGTTATGTAAATAAGGTCAAGAGGTCAAATGCACCTGGTACCACACAGCAAGCCATGTTGTATTCTCTATTAATATCCTTTTGGCCGTATTTGCAAATTCCATGGAAGTCTTATTTACTTTCCGTGGTAGAGATATAATTATATCATCTTGAAGCCTTCATGAACTTAAAATACCCAACTCATGTAGTCAATAACATACACACACACACGCAACCCTTTGAAGCTGAAAGACCGCAAGTCTAATTCGTGGTGTGCAATTTTGGGTCAAAAAAGGTTGAACGTCCGAAGGGAAATTCAAATGTTATCTGTACGTTTCTTAACAAAAACACATGCTACCCGTATCAAGTCACCGCACCCTTTCCAAGGAATCCGCAGACAAAGTAATAAATAATGTAATGCCTTGCCCTTTTATTCTTTGAGTTCTAACTTTCCCTCTAGAGGGTAACTTGATGAAGGCTATTTGTTTAGAAGGGACACATTATTGCGAGAAAAACAACTATAACCTAAGTGCTTGCAATCGGAAACTACCCAAGGAATTTGACACTGATTGATCGCGTCATTGGGCGTTATACGTCACAGGGGACCTGCTTAAAAATAAATATCAGAAAGAAAATGTTCTCTGTGATGGTCCCACACACACACACTGTTGTAATAGGAATAAACGAAATCAAGAATGTCATTGATATTTGTTTATGATTGACGGCCAAAGGAGAGGGCCCCAAAGGGGGGGGGGGGGGGGGTATCATCACGATCACGGGAAGGGACATTTTAGCTTTCCCGATCACAGTTACCTTGATTTTTGTTTTCACGATCACGAACACCTTGACGAATAGAGGATCATAGAGTGATACAGCTGTGAAAAATGTACGTTGAAAATAAAATGCTTTGCAATAATGCCCATCACGATCACGAAAACAAATGACGATCACGATCACGAGACTTTTTTTTTGTCATCACGGATCACGGGCAAAGTCCCATCACGATCACAGAAATGGAAATTTCGGCAATCACGGTCACAGAAAGGTCAAAAAACGCCAATCACGATCACGATTTTAAACCCTTTGGGGCCCTCAAAGGACTTAACTGTAAAGTTTACACTTAGAAAGGTGGCAATACACGCACGCAACTTCGATTTTATAGGCAGTTGTTGTTGACTCCGTAATTTCCAGCTTGGCGGCTGACAGAACCTGCAGTTTCATTCCAGTCTTTATGACGGCTCGATGCACGCGCTTAGCCACAGTACTGCACAGGCAAACAGACAGACTCGGACGAAACGACAGACAGACACGCACGCGCACCCGCACGCGCACGCACACGCACGTACGTACATATATACACACACGAATGCATGAACGCACGCACGCACGCACGCACACACACACGTACGCACGCACACAAACACACACACACACATACACGCACACACTCACAAACACATTCTTGGCACACTCACTCACTAAGTCACTCACTCACACACTAGCACAATCAGATGCTGCCAGAACTGGAAACTCCATCCACGCCAGTTCTAAATGTGTTCCCCGATACTATACTCGAGATAAATTGCAACAATTAACGATCGGTATCTACCCTA
>NC_090245.1:65972651-65982651 GCF_037325665.1 Littorina saxatilis
AGAGAGAGAGAGAGAGACAGAATGAGGATCGAACAGACGTAGAAGTTTTAGTTGCAAGACTGGATGACAGAGACAGCGACTGAGACAGAGCGGGGGGGGGGGGGGGGGGGGGGGAGAGGGAGGGGGGAGACAGAGTGGGGGGGGAGACAGAGCGGGGAGGGGGACAGGGGGGGGGGAGACAGAGTGAGAGAGTGACGCACAGACACACACAGACAGATACGGATGGGATCTAACCGACGTGAGGTTTTAAGTTACAAGACCGTCTACATATGAGCGGGACCAGTGGATGGGTGTGTTTTTCGTGTAACGCTGAATGGAATTGTGTATATGTGAAGCTAGTTTGGGTCGAATTGGCCAGACGTAGGGTGTTATAGTGTTTTTATCGGTAAAGTTTTCATGGACTTGCTGGATAGATTGTATCTGTCAAGCCAAAAAAAAAAAAGCTTACTAGAAGTGAAAGAGAAATTATTTTTCTCACTTCATTTCCGCCGAGAAAAGAACGATACAAACAGACAAACTGCCCCGACAACTCTGCGTTGATTGGCCCAGTCACACAGCCTAGGTGTACAAGGAAGTCATGTCTAGGTCTGATAGAACATATTATCATTTTGTCCTCACCTAGCAGGACAGCAGTTGGGAGCTAATATCAATTAATCAGACCATCACAAGGCGTGTGAAAGATCTTTACAACGCGTATATTAGTCCTTTCAGCGGGAGTGTTAGACCGTGAGAACACGCGAGTATTAGACCCTTACAACTCGTCGTCAAGATGGCGACGGAAAAGACAACTCGCCATGGGATTGCTTGGCAGTGCGCATGACTGTTGACCCTACATCAATGCACTTCCTGGTCGGTGACCGGTGTCGCTTTGACCAGCAGAGAAGCCCAGAGAAAGCATCGTTCATCTCCGTCCCAGAGCTTTACCACCTTCACCTATATCTCCCACCCCCACCCCACCCTCCATTGCCACCCATTTTCTCCGAGCCCATGAAACGGGGAGGGGGTAGGGGTTGAGCTCTCCTCTTGTCTATACTTATACGAAATCCCCCCCCCCCCCCCCCCACATCCTCGCCCAGTGCGATGTGCCGGGCCAACCCCCACCACTCCTTCACTCGCCAGCCTCCACCCCCACCGATCCCCACACACTCTCTCCGTCCTTCTGTCCTCAGTTTTCGCCCCCCGGGGGCCGACAACTCTGGATCTACACACGCAACAAGCCACGAAGACCGATGGTATCTTCCTTGTTCTCCAATTAACACAGCCAGTTTTGGCGTAGGTTCGCGGAATTCAGCGTCCCGGGGGATGTGTGCGGATAAGCTTATTCTTCCCGTCTATGTGGGTCACAGGGGTGGGGTTCTCTGGGGTCTGGCACAAGACTTGCACATTTCAGGGTGTAAAGAAGGACAAACGGCTACATTTCTGTCCCTTGACAACTGCCTGTTTGTGTGTGTGTGTGTATGTGTGTGTGTGTGTGTGTGTGTGTGTGTGTGTGAGTGTGAGTGTGTGTGTGTGTGTATGTATGTGTGTGTGTGTGTGTGTGTGTGTGTGTGTGTGTGTGTGTGTGTGTGTGTGTGTGTGTTGGGTGTGCGTGTTTTTTGGATGTTTGTGTGCGTTCGTTTTCTGTCTTTGTTTTCGCTTCGTGCACGTTTTATTTTGGAACAAAGGGAGTATTGAATCTTCTTGAATATGGAAAATTCCAGAGCAACCAGTAAGGAAAACCATTCTCGTGTAAAATTTGGCATACACAGTTTGGCTGACTGCCTCGTGTTTTCCGTCACGCCGTTGGTTATTTCCATTATTCACAAGAAAACGCAGAGTCTTTCTTAGAGGACAGATTCGTTAATGTTGGTTATCATTTTTCAGCTAACGTCCTATATCAACTACATGCTCTCTCCCCCGAAATCGGCGTATGGCTGCCTAAATGGCGGGGTAAAAACGGTCATACACGTAAAATTCCACTCGTGCAAAAACACGAGTGTACGTGGGAGTTTCAGCCCACGAACGCAGAAGACAGAAGAAGAACTACATGCTCTTGTTTGTGTTTGTTTGTTGTCCTTGTCTTTCTTATGTTTTTTCTTTCTTTCTTTCTTTCTTTTTTTTTTTTGGGGGGGGGGGATTCCAAAGGATTCGGCTAAGAAGCCACTCTCAAATGAAATTTGACTATCACTGCATTCCACCAACTGCCATATTTTAAGTCGAGCTGAGTAGCCTGGTTTTCTCTTTATTCTCTTTAACTGTCAGTGAAGTTTCTTACAGGAACCAAGAGAGCATGGGATGTTGGTTGCATGAGGAACTGTGCCCGCGCCAAACCTTTCGCAGAGCCATTAATGTTACTTATTGCATTTTGAGGCATTAATTTTGGCTTTTTATTGCAAATCTAAACAACAAATGTGACTGTGGGTGCGGTGAACAAACTTGATAAACAACAGAATTATGTACTGACCAATAAATAGTAAATGTTCGGGTCGGCTCCAGATCCTTCAAGTCGGTCAGTACACGTCATAAAGGTCGTGAGGGGACGTAACTCAATGCAAAGTTCGTCCGGACGATCGAATTGTCCGCTCTTAGGTGCCATCTTCCTTACCCAGACCACAGGCGGAAGATATCGTCCACTGGACTACTACTATAACAGAAAGACTACAAGGTATGTCACTCACCTTCGAGTCTTCTGTGTTCTTGGAGTCGCTTCCTGGGGAAAAATATTGTTCAAGACGGTTTGCCTCTTCCTACAGTCTGTGTAAGGTCAAATAAATACAGTTGAATGATTGTTTGAACTATTATGTGCCTTTAGTTTTCAGCTTCCGTCCGCTGCAGGTTGTTTTTAACCATCATTTGGACGAATCTTCGTTTGCGAGCCGCTAATCCACTTGGGGACAAATCATGTATGCCGCACCGAATATGCATACCGGCGCTCATTGGTCTAAAACATATGTAAATATTGTGCAGTAAAGGGAAGCTACCCACGGGAAAATAATCATCGAATATCCTGTTATTAACCAATGAGCGCTGGTATGCATATTCGGTGCGGCATACATGATTTGTCCCCAAGTGGATTAGCGGCTCACAAACGAAGATTCGTCCAAATGATGGTTAAAAGCAACTTGCAGCGGACGGAAGCTGAAAACTAAAGGCACATAATAGTTCAAACAATCATTCAACTGTATTTATTTGACCTTACACAGACTGTAGGAAGAGGCAAACCGTCTTGAACAATATTTTTTCCCCAGGAAGCGACTCCAAGAACACAGAAGACTCGAAGGTGAGTGACATACACGCTTGTACAAGGGCATGGAGGGTAATTGTGGCGAAATTATGTGTGAGTGATGTTTACGCACCCGCTCAACTGCAACCTGCTGCGTTTCCGTCGATCTTTATTTGATTTTCGTTTATCCCCGAACGGAGAATTGTGTTATTTCACAACGCCATGCAACAGTCTGCTTCGCAGGGGTTTTGTCCCGTGTGGGATGTCTGAGTGAAGCTTTGTCATCATCACGCACGTTTCCTTGGAGAGGTGTTCAAAAGACACAACCGGGCAGGCAATGGCAGAGAGAGAGAGAGAGAGAGAGAGAGAGAGAGAGAGAGAGAGAGAGAGAGAGAGAGAGAGAGAGAGAGAGAGAGAGGGAGGGAGAGAGAGAGAGAGGGAGAGAGTAAGAGAGAGGGAGAGAGGGGGGCTGAGCCGAGAGAGAGAGAGAGAGAGAGAGAGAGAGAGGGTCAAAGAGAGAGAGAGAGGGGCAAAGAGAGAGAGAGGGGGGGGGGGCAAAGAGAGAGAGAGAGAAAGGACGGAGAGAAAGGGCGGAGAGAGAGAGAGAGAGAGAGAGAGAGAGGGGAGGCAGAGAGAGAGGGGAGGCAGAGAGAGAGGGGGGCGGAGAGAGAGAGAGAGAGAGAGAGAGAGAGAGAGAGGGAGGGAGAGAGAGAGGGAGGCGGAGAGAGAGAGAGAGAGAGAGAGAGAGAGAGAGAGAGAGAGAGAGAGAGAGAGAGAGAGAGAGAGAGAGAGAGAGAGAGAGAGAAGAACAGATATAAATGTGCCACCATGTATAATAGTTTACCCTCAAGTTATCGCTGCGCAACAAAATAGGTCTGAATGCATCATTAAGCCTTACGCATTCTCACTGTAAGTTCTAGACGGCACTTTTATTCCCTGTCATGAAGAAGATTAAATCATGGGGAAAATAGTTTCGTCTGGCTTATGTAATGACGGCATGACAACCCCGTATTCCGTATTAATACAACCTTACCTTTATCCACCCTGAAAGCGTTATGACAAGGGGAAGAAATGTACCGCAGTGATATTATAACTCTTTAACTTCCACAGAATGTATGTAGCAAGACAGAGTCTGGAAAGGTTTGGCAATCTGGAATCTGTAAATGTCTGCAGTAACTCTAGGCAACACTAAGAATTTCATAGAAAATGACAGGTTTTATATGTCTACGATGTCAGGGTGCCGCGTCTGGCATACTTCCACAGAAGCCAGGGTTTGGTTTTCTGCACATCTTTATATCCCGGAATAATCATGTTAGATATTATATGTCAAAAATGGCTTTATGGTACAGAGCGGAGGCGTGTGTGTGTGTGTGTTAGTGTGTGTGTGTGTGTGTGTGTGTGTGTGTGTGTGTGTGTGTTAGTGTGTGTGTATGTGTGTGTGTATGTTAGTGTGTGTGTTAGTGTGTGTTAGTGTGTTAGTGTGTATGTGTGTGTGTGTGTGTGTTAGTGTGTGTGTGTGTGTGTGTGTGTGTGTGTGTGTGTGTGTGTGTGTGTGTGTGTGTGTGTGTGTGTGTTTGTGTGTGTATGGAAAAAATGGTACGCTTGTTTTGAATTGCTAATGGCTTACGTAACTTACGACTTACCTCACTGTAGGAAGCAAGTGAGAGAAAAGAAGAAGACAAATAACGAGAACAAGAAGAACTGATAGGAGATGTGGACTCAGCATATTTCTTTATTCGTGAAAAACAGTTATTCCGATCGCGGAATATTATGGAAAGTGCCAAAATAATACCAGATCGAACTTGATATCAGCTCTCCTTCACTGCGCACACTTACAGCAGATTTCTTCAGTAATTAAGTAAGTCAGGAGGTTGTTAAACAATCTTCTCAATAAGTGAGAACAGTTGTAGCTGAAAAAGTGTATATAATAAACAAAGAGTATACATTATTTTGTCTAGAAACGAGAAGAAAAGCGCGAGCAGAAACTATTTTTTTCATGAACGAGTGCATGACCCTTACCTCCATACAACCCGCTAATCCTGTTACCCTCAATACCAACCAAGTGTGTCTTCCTGAGGTTGCTGAACCAATTTCAAACTCCAAGCCGCCCGCACACACAGTCTTGCCAACCAATCCAGCAGACGTTCTTTAGTCACATGGTCCAAAGAGAGGCAATTCAATAAACGCTTTCAAGTCACATGGTCCAGAGAGCCAATCCAATAGATTCTCCACATCTCCGAGGACCTGCTGTAAGGTCACAGGCCACTGCAGAAGGTTCCAGAAAGTTCACCAACTGCGAGAGCAAACATCGAGCCTTTTATCAACCGTGGGACGACCAAAGTCTCTGCTTTCTCTCTCTCTCAACATTTTCCTCGTCTATCCCTCCGTCGCCGGCTTTCTCTCCAAGAGACTCCATTTCCAAAACCGAGTTACTCTGTTTGAGTTCCTTTCGACTGCCTGAAGCCGAGGCTGGAATCTGAAGCCGAGGCTCAAACCTCGGTCTGAGGGGGGTCTAAAGAACGACAACTGTCGCCCTATCTGGGGGCAGATGTAAACGGATTATCTGCCGTTTACTATTCGAGGTGGCGATACAAATTGGATGAGAGATTGGCGGAAACAGACCGCCGACGTGAAACAGTGGATGTCGTCTGAGCAACGAAAGCGGGCGGGCGCAAAGACAGATAATTTATCACGGTAAGAATCGGACAGAAAAAAGTTCGAAATCTAGGTCTGTGCGCGTGGTACAACTTCACAAGGAAGTGTGTGTGTGTGTGTGTGTGTGTGTGTGTGTGTGTGTCTGTGTGTGTGTGTGTGTGTGTGTGTGTCTTGTGTGTGTGTGTGTGGGGGGGTGGGGCATGTGTTTTCTATTTGGTTTACACAACCCTGCAATATTTTTCAATGGCTGTAATTAGACAGAACCGACATCCAACAATGACAGTTGCAGTGGCAGTCAATAAAAAGTTCCAAATTGATATTTTGTTTTGAGACAACAAGTTTATTATAAAATAAAACAATAGATTTTTTACAGACAAGAACAAATCTACTTGTCCAAATAAAAAAACCTGTCCTTTTCTCCTTCAAATCCAGTTAAGACCCCCCCCCCCACACACACACACACACACAAACATAAATATACGCACACAAACACACGCGCGCGGCAAACGCACGCACACACGCATTCGCACACACGCACGCACGCATGCGCAAACACGCACGTACACACACACGCACTCACACACACGCACACACACACACACACACACACACACACACACACACACACACACACAGTAAACATTGTTCATCCGAAAGTGCACATTCACAGAGTCGCGACAACTACATCATCAACATTAACCTTCTAGAATGCTTCTCTGAAGAGGTGAGTCTTGAGATTTGCTTTGAAAGAAGGCAGAGATGGACTGAGACGTAGAGACAAAGGGAGTTGATTATTTTTTAGCCCTCTTTATTCTTACTTCGAATAATCCACGTGTGATTTTTGGTGTAATCAAAGTAGTTCGTTCTAATTTCTCACTTGTCTAAAAATAATCAACTAGATTTAATCCACCCCTCGGTTGCATTGCAGGAGTTGTATAAAGTAGTCTAATCTAGAGAGTATGCCGGAACAGACTAGTCTTTTGGTTGCGTCTTCGGTAAGGTACTGTCGAATGGAACCTATACGCCGGATCTCCATTCGCGCTGCTTTACATGTTTGGACTACATGCTGTTTCATGCTAAGATCTTTGTCAAAAAAGACTCCGAGATCACGGGATGTATCCGAAAACTTGATGTCAATATTGTTCAAAGAGATGGCCTGTGGGAGTTCTGAAATAGACTTAGCATGGGTAGGGGTGGAGTATGAAAAACGCATGGCTTCAGTTTTGTCGTCATTTAGTTTGAGTTTGTTAATGCCAGACGCCAGGCGGAGCAGCCACTAGATTGCCAATTTTAAAGTCTTAGGTATGACCCGGCCGGGGTTCGAACCCACGACCTCCCGATCACGGGGCGGACGCCTTACCACTAGGCCAACCGTGCCGACAAAAACAAGTTGTTTGCTGAAATTTTCCCAGTTATCATCCGGTGACACCTAACATTTCATTTTGCGGAAACTCTCCAAAAATCAACAAGGTCCTACAGTCAACACGAAATGGCCGACAAATAGTGAAATGCCAGGACAAAAAGAAGAACGGAAACACCACCACCACCACCACCACCAACAGAAAAGTCAGCATCATCAAATAGACTCAGTAAAAGAAGAAGAAGAAGAAGAAGAAGAAGAAGATGACGACAACGATCACTACTATACTACTACTGTACCACCACCACCAACAACAAAAACATGGCCGCACATCTAAATCGTTTTAAACGATGTCCCATCCGGGGCATCCACATCCCAATTCTACACATTATACAACATCCGGGCATCTGACATCGCACGACGTCATCATAAACACCAACACAACAAGTACCCGTGTCCCTACGATGCACACATTTCAAACTGACTGCATCGAACGCCTTCAAACCCCAGACAAAATACGAGCCCGTTCTTTTCACTACAGCTGTTTTAATAGCAACATCAGTGGACAAAATCCCTCGACAGTAGGGGGATCTTTTCTCCTCAAATCCGAAGCGGGAGGGAAGTTTTGCTGCTAACAAGGCGCAACGATAGAAGCAGAAAAACGCGAAGGAGGATTTACATGTCATCGCGGAAGCTCAAGCGAAGATATTTCTCCGCCCGAGCCGTTTTACCGCTTCCAGTCGCAGCATCCTGGCTCCGATCGCATTGATCTTCGTTTGTTTGGTGTCGTTTCAAAAGCTGGGTTGATAGCATAAAATGGCGAAGCTGCAACGATGTTTTTTTAGTTGTTTTTTCAGCGGGGCAGGTCAATTCTGCATAATCTGGAACAAGTGTGCCGATAACGTTGAAGATATGAATCAATGATTTTGGTGTCTTGAAGTAAAATGCCCTTTTAGAAGTAAACACTTGAATTAGTTTCATATCAAAGGTTATAGTGATACAGCAACGCCCACTGCGGGGCTTTAAAGACGAACATCCGTTCCAAGGGGAGACCCAGCCTTGATATAGTAGAAGGCCACAGTGGTAAATTTAGTGGAGCCGGGACGAATAATAGAGCTGCATCTGTCGCGCGCCGGTGTTGGCCTTTATGAGATGACGTAAGTTCTGCATAATTTAAGACAAGTGTGCCAAGCAAAATGTTGATGAAATACCAGAAGAATGTTGGTGTCATTTTCGATGACATTTCAGTAAACATTTTAAGAAGTATATTAAAGGTTAGAGCAATCGCACAAAATGAGAAGAAAAAAACGGTTTATGCAAAGATTTCCCTATAGGGCATATCCATTCTGCATGATTTGGAACAAAAGTGCTTAAAACATTGACGATGTGAAGAAAATAAAAAACGCTCGCGCTGGACCCGAGTACTCTTAAGACTGGCTCGCTCCCCCAGTATAAACAATAGTAAACAAGAATTTATTAAAAAAAAAACAATTTTTTTTTAAATAGACCGCCCATGCCGGGAATCGAACCCGGATCCCTTTGGCCATAGGCGGACGTGATTCGCACCAGCTAGCTGGCTGTTCCATTAGCTGCACGGCAGTTGTACTCCCACCGCCAAACCTACCCCCGTTAAGAGTCGTTTTTGTGGAATATTTCGCATTTAGGTCCCAGGTAACATTATGAAGTTTTAATACGATCAATCGGACCTATTATCAAGTTAGTGTATCAACTTTTGAACGAACTGCGCCCAGTAGTTTCCCAGCAATAAGCTGTTAAGTCGAGACGAACAGACAGACAGACAGACACACAATTAAAGTCTGCAGGACCCTAGTACTGCGTACTCGGGGATAACAATGTCGATGTTATAGTGACGTGTACTGTGCGAAACAGTTCGATTTAAGAGCTGCAGTTTAGAAATTGACCTTATTGAATCGAAGTAAGGATTCAAGGTGTGTTGACACTCTGAATAATGACAAGCGCTAGTGAGTAACCGTCACAATGCAAGGCTCAAGCCGACATGTCGCTTTTCCTGTTTTCCATGCTCGCAAACACTGTGAAGGCTCAGTCCTTTTCCCGAAAACTATTCGTCTCATAATCTCAGATCTGACCACGCTGGCACATATATATATATGGGATAAGACCATTCCTCTTCTTTGACACAAACAATCAAAACTCAACAACCTGAATGTTTTCTGAACAGCATTGGAATTTATTTATGAATTATTTCTCAAAAGTAACTCGTATTCATCTCCGAAATTGATTCATCCAAAAATTATAACTACGCACAGGAAGTAGTCAAGATTTAACTCATTGTCTCCCAGGTACGGATATATCCGTACCCACTCATATGGCTCTATCTGACCTGGTACGCATATATCCGCTCAGACTGTTAGCTTCAGTCGCTTCCTGTATACATCGATCTAACGCCTTTCTTTCTTTCTTTATTTGGTGTTTAACGTCGTTTTCAACCACGAAGGTTATATCGCGACGGGGAAAGGGGGGAGATGGGATAGAGCCACTTGTCAATTGTTTCTTGTTCACAAAAGCACTAATACAAATTTTGCTCCAGGGGCTTGCAACGTAGTACAATATATGACCTTACTGGGAGATCTAACGCCTGCATTCCAGCGTGTTGATACACAGTTACTACACAGTTATTACTATTCAGAGTGACCTGCTGCAGCACAGTTGGTCTCGGCTAAAAAAAAACTTGGTCAACATAGGTGGGGTAGAAAGTGTTAAGGCAAAAAAAAAAAAAAAAGTCTGTTTACGGTAACATAGGC
>NC_090245.1:65992651-66005151 GCF_037325665.1 Littorina saxatilis
GAAAGACAGACATACTGTTACAGACGGAGAGACAGACAAACAGACAGACAGACATACAGAAAGACAGACAGGCAGACAGACAGACAGACAGACAGCCAAAGAGAAAGACATACAGACATAAAATAGGAGAGAGAGAGAAAGAGAGAGAGAGAGAGAGGGAGAGAGAGAGAGAGAGAGAGAGAGAGAGAGAGAGAGAGAGAGAGAGAGAGAGAGAGAGAGAGAGAGAAACACAGACAGACAGACACACAGACAGACACACAGACACGTCATAGACACATAGACAGACACACAGACAGACACACAGTCACACAGACAGACACACAGACATACACACAAACATACAGACACACAGACACGTACACACAGACAGACAAACAGAGAGGTTCAGCTGCCATCATGCAACGGACACCGAACGGAAGTTTCGCATCTTCACAAACGTTCCCGAACATTTAGTTCTTCACACCTGTCGTCTGCTTCTACTGATCACAGACTCAAAGGAAAGATAAGGTGACGTCAGTTGAAACATACAAATTCCTACGCGCACACTTGTTTCAAGGGTGGAGTTTCGCTACAGACTAAATCCCAAGAGGTATGCACAACCAGCAGTATTTTACGTACGCACCGTAATGAAGGAACATCATCAAACGATAATGTGTTCATTCCAGTGTATACATTTATAGCGACATCTTGATGGCTGAATATAACATCAGCAATGCAAGTATTACACTGATTACGAACATCAATCAATCAATCAATATGATGCTTATATCGCGCGTATTCCGTGGGTACAGTTCTAAGCGCAGGGATTTTTATTTTTTTATTTTTTTATTTTATGCAATTTATGTCGCGCACATATTCAAGGCGCAGGGATTTATTTATGCCGTGTGAAATGGAATTTTTTTACACAATACATCACGCATTCACATCGGCCAGCAGATCGCAGCCATTTCGGCACATATCCTACTTTTCACGGCCTATTATTCCAAGTCACACGGGTATTTTGGTGGACATTTTTATCTCTGCCTATACAGTTTTGCCAGGAAAGACCCTTTTGTCAATCGTGGGATCTTTAACGTGCACACCCCAATGTAGTGTACACGAACATGATGGAAGGAAGGACAGAGGAGGGGCTGGGAAGGGCCTGTGGTGGAGGGGGTTGTGGGTGCAAGCTAGCCAGATAGACAGAAATAAAGACAGACAGACAGACACATATCTAAAAACCTACAGACAGACACACACAATGGGGGGCAGACAGACAGGCACTAACACAGAAAGATTGATACCTTAGGATGTAAAAGAGTACTCACTCAATTTTCTCTCCTTCTACAACGTCCCCCCCCCCCCCCCCCCCCGTTTCACCGCCAACCCCACACCCCGCCCCTCTTTTATATGCCATGACAGCTTTATTTCTCTTTTTTAAATGCTCAACTTCGTGATAAGATAAAATTCCTTTCGGGTGGCTAAGCTTGTGATTTGCAGGAACACAAGTGCACAGTTGCTTTGCTCTCGCCCTCATTTCACATAAAGTTGTTTCTGCGTTTTGCTGACAGCCTTGGAGTGCACGTGCTGTTTTCTTACGTTTTTATCGCTGGCGCGGGAACAGTGGAATTTGTGCAACAAAGAAATAGAGTATCAAACTAAAACATGAGGGATATACGGATGGTTCTCTTTTTCGGTATCAAGGGAGAAATATCATCTCGATCAGTGGAGATGTTTGCCAAGAACCAGTACTAAAACGTAGGCCATAAACAGTGCTGTCTATCTGTCTATCTGTCTATCTATCTATCTATCTATCTATCTATCTATCTATCTATAACTGGCTTGCTTGCTGGTTAGCTGGCTATTCGTGGTACTTTGTACACTAATGATAAAGCTTTACTTCAAAGCGTGATAATGGTAGAAATATAAATTCAAATGCAATTCACAACACGAATATTACCCCCTCCCCTTCCTCTCACCCCCTCTCTGTCTGTCTGTCTGTCTGTCCGTCTGTCTGTGCCCGTGCGTCTGTATCTGTGTGTGTGTGTGTGTGTGTGTGTGTGTGTTTCTCTCTGTCTGTCTGTCTGTCTGTCTGTCTCTCTCTCTGTCTCTCTCTCTGTCTCTCTCTCTCTCTCTCTCTCTCTCTCTCTCTCTCTCTCTCTCTCTCTCTCTCTCTCCCTCTCTCTGGTGTCATTAATCGGATCAGCGTTTCTAATCTCGATTCAGTATTTGTCTTTCACCTTATTCTTTTTGGGAGATATAAACGTAAGATCAGATAAGCTTTTTGTTTTGAAAGCACACAGCACGGATTCAGGAGAAGCGCTTTTTGGATTTTAAGCAAAATTGTTTACCAGCAACAGGTTCTCTTTTACTAAAGTCGAGATGGGTCTTTTATTATCGCCAGGAATTCAAAATATTGTGATGCATTTTAGGACAGCCGCTAGATACCTCGCACTAAAAGACAGTTGAAAACTATCGAGCAAAAAAAAAAAAAAAAAAAGAAGCAGAAAATAAAAAAGAAAACAGAAAAAAAGTAGAAGAAGAGAATGGAGGAGAGATAGACAGAAAACAAAACAAAAAAAATGCAGAAGGAAATTAACAAAGCACAACAGAAATACAAAATAAAGAATAACAATAAGAAAAAGATACAGAATGACAACAAGAAACACAGAAAAGAGTGACAGAATAAAAGATGAAGAAAAAAAAGACTGAAAGAAAGAAAGAAAGAAAGACAGAAACTGAGACAGAAAGAAAGAAAGGAAGAAAGAAAGCAAGAAAACAGGACAGAAAAAAAAGCAAGCAAGAAATATGGACACAAGGAAATAAAAAAAAAAAAAATAAGGAAGAAAGAAAGAAAGAAAGAAAAAAGAGAGAAAGGAGGCAAAAACGAAAGCGGAAAACAAAAAAACAAACACACTAAGAAAAATGTACTTACACACCCCTGCACCTTTGTTTGTTTTAACTCCACACTGAGCATTAGAAAAAGTATGACAGCCCAATCGTTTTTCATTCGACAGGGCGTAGAAGGGATGGCTTCCCAATCATGCCATAACGAAAGCAACCTCACCAGCCACTGACTTCGGCAGGAGGTGGGGTTGCGAATGTCATCTCGGTCTTGAAGACGCATCAGACCGTAAGGCAATGGTGCCAAACCCTACGTACCTCCCAGAGCGACTGCGGGAGAGAGAAGGAAGGTGAGGAAAAAGAAAAGAGAAAGGGGGAAATGGAGGGAGAGGGAGTGAGAGAGAGAGGGAGTGAGAGGGAGAGAGAGAGAGAAAGAGAGACAGACACAGAGAGAGACAGACAGACAGATAGAGAAAGACAGACAGACAGTGACAGAGAGACAGCGAGAGAGAGAGAGAGGAAGAGAGAGTGAAAGAGAGAGTTGCAGGGACAGACAGAAGGGGGGGGGGGGGGACTTGGAGAGAGGGGGGAGTATGCACACAAAAAAGGAGAGAAAGAGACAGTGAGACAGAAAATGCCTAAATGGGAGAGACGGACAAAGAGAGAGAGAGACCGAGAGACAGAGACAGAGAAAGAGACATTGACAGAGAGAGGGAGACAGACAGAGACACAGAGAGAAAGAAAGACAGAGAGAGAGAGATAGAGAGAGAGAGAGAGCGAGAGAGAGAGAGAGAGAGAGAGAGAGAGAGAGAGAGAGAGAGAGAGACATAAAGAGACAGAGAAAGACAGAGAGAAAAGACAGAGAGAAAAGAAGGAGAGAGACATAAAGAGACAGAGAAAGACAGAGAGAAAAGACATAGAGAAAAGAAGGAGAGAAAAGAAGGAGAGACACAGACAGAGACCCGCAGAGAAAGAGAGACAGCGAGACATTGACAACAAACTGTCCACCCTCTGCTTTAACTTCTTTTCTGGCTCGTCTCCTGCTTACTTCTCTGAACTCCTCACCGTCTATTCTCCAGCAAGACAATTCCGTGCCTCTTCTGACTGTCGCATCCTTACCATTCCACACACCAAAACCAAAACATACGGACAACGCACTTTCACTTTCTGCGCACCCACACAATGGAATCCTCTCCCCTTTCACATCCGCCACTCTCAGTCACCCCAAGCATTCAAACGAGCACTTAAAACACACCTCTTCAAAAAATACAGCCCCTGATTTTGTTTTCTCAGTCCATCAGTAGGCTACATGTAGTGTATTTGTTGTTTTAGTGATAATGTGATAATGTATATAAACATCTAGGGCTGTTTTCAGTATTGTTGATAACATGTTTTGTTTGATTAAGGGTATTCAGCTGGTATTTCCTTGTTTTCACTACCTATTTTATTCATGTTTTTATTACCTAGTTAGTGGAAGAATTTTTTGTAATGTATGTTTGATGGTGTATGCTTTTAATTAAGCGTTGTTGACTATGAATGTAGATGTAAATGCTTGTATAACTGTGTTTCAATTTTAAATGTGTCAAGCGCAAAGAACATAATTGTAAAGTTATGATGTTGCGCTATATAAATGCTCATTTATTATTATTATTATTATTATTATTATTATTTAAGTTATTGAGACATCCCAGTGCACTAAGGGATTTATAGAGCAAATCGAGAAAATTCATTATTGAACGAAGCGCATAGCGCTGAGTTCAATAATTATTTTCGAGATTTGCTCTATAAATCCCTTAGTGCACTGGGATTGTTTCAATAACGATATTGTCAGTACCGCCATAGAAAAAAGAAGATTCCAAACGCACACTTTGCTACGCGCATTTGAATAGGCATAACTGTGTGGTCAGGTCGTGTACAGTAAGATCTACTTTTGTGTGGGCCGGTGTCTCAAGTGTGTCGTGCTTTCGTCACACGCATTTTAATTTCTGTTGGTAGATTCCAGTGTAGCGTTAAAGCTAAACAGTGATGATCTTTCAGAGAGACCTCATTTGAACTCGGAGAAAGGACTGTGCTCTTCATTATTTGCGATTCGAAACCTTCAGTCGAGCGTCGATGGATTGACTGTGCGGAGTGACTCCCCTTGAATTGACCACCCCACGAAGGACTCGACGGTTCGCACATTTTCAAAATAAATGTGGCATATATCTCGTGTTGTATCTTCACTCATCGGGGAGTCTGATACTAAATATGAACGGTAAGAATGCTCTGAACCCTACACGTATTATATCCCCATCGTTTTTTCGTTCACATTTGCCCAACATGTTAATTTGCTGAGCGGGGTTTATGTCGTCTGCTACTGCTAGGCTAGAACAATCGAACCACTGCAGTCTGCACTGTCACTGAGTCTGCACGAATAAGGCAGGCTGGTAGATCTAATAAGTCTTATAATTATATGGTAAGAACGTTCTGAACCCTACACGTTTTCGATTACGATTGTTCTTGCCTTGAAATAATAATTCGGAAACCATTCATTTACTGAACTGATGCAGTCGTATTTCAGTGTAGTCTGCTAGAGTCGATCGAATCAGTCTTCCAAATGCTGTGTACGTTATCGAAATAACACTTGTGTTTTAAGTTAGCCGCTGGGAATTGTATACTAACTCATCATTTGGTAATGTGGATGATAAGCTACATGCCACTAACACGGCATATTATGAGAAGAATCTATGCAAGTCGGCGAAAATGAGATTAAACACAGCGGCTTCTATTTTTAGATCAGTGCCATGTGGCACAGGCACATGCAATCTGTCAGAAAAAAAACCCCACTTCTGCTTTAATTGAGAAGCAGGGAATTTATGGTCATTTGGTATTGTGGAGAATATAAGCTACATGTCATTAATTAATTCTGAGGATGAGAGTACAGTCTCGCTTTGGCAAAGGGCGTAAGAATACGCTCTGTGGAAAAGTTAGCGCACTCCAAGAGTGTGCTAACAGATTTAAGCGCATCGCCATTAGCCAATCAACTTGTTCACATCAGTCATGTGACACCAGTACTTACTGACAATTATTATTATTATTATTATTATTATTATTATTATTATTATTATTATTATTATTATTATTATTTAAGTTATTGAGACATCCCAGTGCACTAAGGGATTTATAGAGCAAATCGAGAAAATTCATTATTGAACGAAGCGCATAGCGCTGAGTTCAATAATTATTTTCGAGATTTGCTCTATAAATCCCTTAGTGCACTGGGATTGTTTCAATAACGATATTGTCAGTACCGCCATAGAAAAAAGAAGATTCCAAACGCACATTTTGCAACGCGCATTTGAATAGGCATAACTGTGTGGTCAGGTCGTGTACAGTAAAGATCTCCTTTTGTGTGGGGTGTCTCAAGTGTGTCGTGCTTTCGTCACACGCATTTTAATTTCTGTTGGTAAATTCCAGTGTAGCGTTAATCTGAACAGTGATGATCTTTCAGAGAGACCTCATTTGAACTCGGAGAAAGGACTGTGCTCTTCATTATTTGCGATTCGAAACCTCCAGTCGAGCTTCGACGGATTGACTGTGCGGAGTGACTCCCCTTGAATTGACTCGAAGCGGGACTCGACGGTTCGCACATTTTCAAAACAAATGTGGCATATTTCTCGTGTTGTATCTTCACTCATCGGGGAGTCTGATACTAAATATGAACGGTAAGAATGCTCTGAACCCTACACGTATTATTAACAGCTATTGTGTTTTCAGCGTAGCAATAGGGTCCGATATTTAGACGAGACAAGTATAATGCCGACGAGTCGAAGACGAGTCGCATTATACTTGTTCGAGTCTAAATATCGGACCCTATTGCTACGCTGAAAACACAATAGCGATCATATAGCTGTTCTGACCTTGATTTGTTGTTCCAAACTTACAAAAGGACAGTTTTTGCGTCGATGCGTTGATCTCAGGTTTTGATAGCAGACGCCGTTTCTTATGCGCATTAGTTTTGTGCAGGCGCCACAATGCGAGCAGACGGCAGCGAAGTCAATTTCAGTTTGGGTAAATGGCATTTATACTTGTCTCGTCATGAAGCGAATTGTTCATCCTCAGTTATAAACGACTACATGAATGTTAGTGCCATGGGCTGTACATCAATACTTCAGAGGGGAAGTGGGTATTTAGTGTGGAGTTACGAGATAAGAAAGTCGGCCATTTTTCTCAATATGCTTTTGGATATTGAGTAAAATGGCCGACTTCCGTAGCATTATGCTGTGATGATCGCAAGAGACCATCCAATCACAGCCCCCGAATTCCCCCACGTGTCCATCAGAATAGCTATATATCCCCATCGTTTTTTCGTTCACATTTGCCCAACATGTTAATTTGCTGAGCGGGGTTAATGTCGTCTGCTAGGCTACCTGGGCAATCGAACCACTGCAGTCTGCACTGAGTGTGCACGCATGAGGCAGGCTGGTAATAAGTCTTATATATGGTAAGAACGTTCTGAACCTTACACGTTTTCGATTACGATTGTTCTTGCCTTGAAATAATAATTCGGAAACCATTCATTTACTGAACTGATGTAGTCGTATTTCTGTGTAGTCTGCTACAGAGTCGATCGAGTCAGTCTTCCAAACTGGTCTAGCTGGTACGTTATCGGAATAACACTTGTGTTTTCTGTTAGCCGCTGGGAATTGTATACTAACTCATCATTTGTTTGGTAATGTGGATGATAAGCTACATGCCACTAACACGACATATGAGAAGAATCTATGCAAGTCGGCGAAAATTAGTTGAAACACAGCGGCTTCTATTTTTAGATCACTGGCACTGGCACAGGCACATGCAATCTGTCAGAAAAAAAACCACTTCTGCTTTAATTGAGAAGCAGGGAATTTATGGTCATTTGGTATTGTGGAGAATATAAGCTACATGTCATTAATTAATTCTGAGGATGAGAGCACAGTCTTGCTTAGGCAAAGGGCGGAAGAATACGCTCTGTGGAAAAGTTAGCGCACTCCAAGAGTGCGCTAACAGTTTTAGCGCATCGCCATTAGCCAATCAACTGGTTCACATCAGTCATGTGACACCAGTACTTACTGACAATTATTATTATTATTATTATTATTATTATTATTATTATTATTATTATTATTATTATTATTATTATTATTATTATTTTTTTTTTTTTTTTAAGAGACAGGGGCAGAGACAAAGAGAGACAAAGACAGAAATAACAAGTCGCGTAAGGCGAAATAACAACATTTAGTCAAGGGTCGAACTCACAGAACGAAACTGAACGCACTGCTTTTTTTCACCAAGACCGCATATACGTAGTTTCGTCAGTCCACCGCTCGTGGCAAATAAAAGGCAGTGAAATCGACAAGCCAGAATAGTGCGGTAGTGGTCGCGCTGTGCTGCATAGCACGCTTTTCTGTACCTCTCTTCGATTTAACTTTCTGAGCGTGTTTTTAATCCAAACATATCATATCTATATGCTTTTGGAATCAGGAACCGACAAAGAATAAGATGAAATTGTTTTTAAATCGATTTCGGAAATTTTATTTTCATCATATTTTTTATATTTTTAATTTTCAGAGCTTGTTCTTAATCCGAATATAACATATTTATATGTTTTTGGAATCAGAAAATGATGAAGAACAAAATGAACATAATTTTGGATCGTTTTATAAAAAAATATTGTTAATTACAATTTTCTGATTTTTAATGACCAATATCATTAATTAATTTTTAAACCTCCAAGCTGAAATGCAATACCAAAGTCCGGCCTTCGTCGAAGATTGCTTGGCCAAAATTTCAATCAATTTGGTTGTAAAATGAGGGTGTGACAGTGCCGCCTCAACTTTTACAAAAAGTCGGATATGACGTCAACAAAGACATTTATCGAAAAAATGAAAAATATTGTCTGGGGATATCATACCCAGGAACTCTCATGTAAAATTTCATAAAGATCGGTCCAGTAGTTTACTCTGAATCGCTCTACACACACACACACACACACGTAAAGACAGACAGACAGACAGACAGACAGACACACACACACACACACACACAAACACACACACACACACACACACACACACACACACACACACCACGACCCTCGTCTCGATTCTCCCTCTATGTTAAAACATTTAGTCAAAACTTGACTAATTGTAAAAAGAAGGCTCCCCCCCCCCCCCCAACAACAAAAAACAATAAAAACAATAACAACAAAATAAACCAAACAAATGTGTTCTTATCGAGCACTAAAAAGCGTCAGGGTTTACACCCGGTTGAAGCACACGTCATTGTTCTGGGACCCAGCACGTCCCTTTACGCCAGGCTTGAAGCATCTGCAACTTCTCATTCTAGCCGGGCAATGCGAAAAACACATCACCTTGGAGGCTTCTCAAACACCGAAGCTGGTTTTTTTTTTCCATCTTCTTTTTTATGCGGTTTATCTCTATTTCCAAGAACAAGAAGACGGAGAAGACGCTGAAGGAAAGCGGGAGACACAAAAGCAAACAAACAAAAAACACCCGCAGCACCGTTGCTCCTTTTCTAACAATACGTAGAGAGAGAGAGAGAGAGAAAAAAAGAAGAAGCTGTTTTGTCTCTTTTCCCCCGAATGGCGACAAAAAGGAAGGGGACAAAAAGCTACATTTCTTAACCATCTTTCTCCACTATAACAGTCGTCTCGGGAACAATTGTAGGCAAGATTGACCTGAAATTCAACACGCTTCCCAACCTCAGAGAGAAAACAACAGAATTTTTTTCTCTCTCCCTAATCTGTCGTTTCCCTCTTTTCCCACTTTTCCTCCTTCTGCTAGCTTGACTGTGTTAAAATTTGTTTTCATTAAGAAAACCTGGGGCGTTCTTTTCTTGTCTTACTGGTTGTAGAGGCAAACAGGAGAGAGAGAGAGAAAGAGAGAGAGAGAGAGAGAGAGAGAGAGAGAGAGAGAGAGAGAGAGAGAGAGAGAGAGAGATATCTAGTTAGCTTTTAAGTTGGTTTTGCGTCACTTCCGGTCTCGGCTACCCACCCCGTGTTAACCGCTTTCCGGTGGCAGGAATGTAACCCCTTTCGTTCGATTTTCTTTCCAATGATTTGAAAGTAGTTGCTAATGAGCCGACTGTAACGCCGATTGATCCTATCTCGGTCTTGCTTTTTCGCCGTCGCATGCAATTTGATGGATGTGAGAAAAAAAGATATCACTTCAAAAAAGCCGGCGAGACAGTCACGCAAACATTGATCCAATTTTGAGGGTAACAGCAATACATGCACAGCGTGTATCCATTCGCTTGGAGTTCTCCCCCTTAGTTTGTTGTCCGCGTGCAAGAATTGTCTCCAGAGAAATTAGAAGTACCCTCCCGTGTAAAGTAAAACTTGGTGCAAAGTAGCGAGTCTTACCTTGGAAATTATTCATCTTTTTTTGTCATACTGGATTGACTTTTGCTATGAATGCGGAGAAGGGGGACCTTAGATGTATGATTCGACTAGAAAGAATAACTTTAGTGGCAAACACGAGAAAGCAGCAGGATTCAATGCCGAATAATATCCTACGTTAACAACTCAGCACATGCTACCTACGTGTAGCATGATGTGTGCGAGCGTGCATGCTTGCGTGCGTGCGGGCGTGCGAGCGTGTGTGTGTGTGTGTGTGTGTGTGTGTGTGTGTGTGTGTGTGTGAGTGAGGCGAGACAGAGAGAGAAAAAGAGAGAAAGATAGAGGCTGACAAACAGAGAGAGACAGACACAGAGACAAAGGCAAATA
The DNA here is from genome assembly GCF_037325665.1 of Littorina saxatilis. NCBI lineage: Eukaryota > Metazoa > Mollusca > Gastropoda > Littorinimorpha > Littorinidae > Littorina > Littorina saxatilis. The sequence goes on from NC_090245.1 coordinate 66,003,240, forward strand.
GACAAAAACATTAACAGTTCTGCTTGTCTTTGTATGTTGATTCTGTGTGCTGGCATGGTGTTTTTATTCTCGCTTTTTGGTGTGTTTACTCTGTTTACCTCAATATGTTCATGTTATGTTTACTTTTAGCAAGTGTTTCTGTAATTCTCGGTCTTTCTGATGGATGTATAAATGTAAGCTTCTCTACTTTAAAAAAACAAATGTTCATGTCTTTTAAGTCTGTGTGAGTGGTTCTTCACTTTGACACACACAAAGCTCAGTTTTTAGTGTACTTTTTTTTTAAAGTCTGCGTGTTTCATTACACCTAGAAACTCCACTAATTGTTAAAACGTATTGCTGTCTCAACGGTATTGTTTGCTTACCTGTTTTTCGATTTTCTTTCGCCCCATTCCATCCCTACCCAGATCAGTCTTCGTTTCCTAGTGCACTTCTAAAGCAGCGGACGGTGAGATGTCGCATTTGCGTTCGAACTTACCGACCTTCTGTTATTATCGAAAGAGGGAAGGTTAGTGTATGTGATTTTCTTTTCTTTTCAGATGGCACACAAGCATATTCAAAGTAAATTAATACATTATATTGTCTGATTGTATGGTTAAACGCTTATGGTTACAACACATATTCCAACAGCATAATACACATATTCAAAAAGACACTTAACGAATAAAAACAAGAGGTATTGTACATCCAGAGGAAAGGTTAATGAGGCCAATGAGTACTACTTTATTGAAGAAATGGAATAACTTTTCTTAACGGTCAGGAAGTCATAATAAACTGCGTCAATGAGGCTCTCTTTGGGTGGAGAAAAATATTCCTCGGGGGTTAAAAACGTTATTTTCTAGCACATGTCAGACTGAAACGAAAAGCGATACTTTTTCAATGGTAGAAAAAAATTGCTTCGTCATCTTCAGTGTTCGACGGAAAAAGGAAGCAACATATTTCTTCAACACAAATCTGTTTACAGTGGCATTCAAATATTGGTGTTCGTCCAGATTCAAGAATTCATTGTCCACAGTTCAGCAAACGCACTATAAACATATAAAGAGTCTGCCTCTCCTTTTGGCCTGCCAACCCCCCCTTCCCCCCCCCCCCGCCCCTCCCCCCCTCCCCCTGTCTTTGCATATCCTCCTCGACCCTAAACTTATCTGTACTTGGCACCTGACTGTCAACTTGTTCTCAAATCTTCATCCTAAAGCTGTTCCGCCACTGTCTTCGCGCTCGTTAGCCCGAAATGTAAGTGATTTATGTGGCCAATTATCAAGAACATGAGAATTCCATTACACAAAAGCTCGCGGAGCAAGCACGCTGCACTTTCTCTCCGTGTAAAAAGTCAATTAAGCTTTCACGGCGTGACAAAAAAGGCGTGTTTGTAAGACACAAATTGGTTACCCGATCACCGATAGAAGCAGGTATCAGAGGTGCGTTTTGGTTCGAATGCCTGTTACGTGCTACCTCCCTAGCGAAGAAATGGGAGGTATGAGGGAAATGTTCTGATGGGGAAAAATTGGGGGGGGGGGGGGATTCCCACTGCTGCATTTGATTACCATTTTCCCCATTGTTAAGGTTAAGAAGTTCGCCCAGAGCTCATCGCTCATTAAACATAATTGTACTGGTGACATTTAAAGGAATGCGTACGAGGCAAGTAATCTTTTCCAGAATTGTGTGCTTAGAAACTATAGTTTTTTTATATCGTAGATTATTTGACAGAGATGTCTTTTTGCGTCTTACAGAAGACAAAACACCGAACACTTTGCCGTGTCTTCAGACGAACTGATGTATTTCACGCCGGGGGAAAGGTGACAACAAGGTCTTCCTTAAACTTAAAGGCATTATCCTTCTCATGAAAACTCATGTTCGGCTCTTTCTTTCTTTATTTGGTGTTTAACGTCGTTTTCAACCACGAAAGTTATATCGC
>NC_090245.1:66010151-66050151 GCF_037325665.1 Littorina saxatilis
TAAAATATAGCCAATGTATGATAACGTCAGTCAGCAACTGATCCCCACAAAAAGATATTTTAAGAATCTTCAGATGTCTAAAAAAAAAAAAAAAAAAAAAAAAAAAAACTTACAGACAAACACAGTTTTCTCAGAAGGTCGAACATCTCAAGTACAGCCGGTTTAGTTCACAAAAACCGTTCCCAGTGTCATACGCGCATCTCTTCCAGTCAGCTTCCTGTCCGTCACTTCTCTTCCCATGACATGGCGGCTGCCTCCCGCCTTCGCTTCCCGTTTCCGGTCTCTGACACAGCATTTCGACAAGAAGTTTGTGTTTTTTCTACATACTCAATTCGCTAAGATTTTAAAATGTTTAGCTACTTCTTTGCTCTCTTTGTTTTACCCTCGCGCGTTGAAACATATGCCGTTAAGGAGAGCTCTCAAGAGAGTGAGTCTGTTTATAAGCTTTGGAGACTGTCTGTCTGCAACTGATTTCTCGAGTTTCTGCACTTCGTGCCTTGGTTTGACTGTTTCTTTGCCGGGGTTTGTGTTCGTGTGACCCCTCCCCCCCCCTCTCTCTCTCTCTCTCTCTCTCTCTCTCTCTCTCTCTCTCTCTCTCTCTCTCTCTCTCTCTCTCTCTCTCTCTCTCTCTCTCTCTCTCTCTCTCTCTCTCTGTTTTCAATTAGACTCTGTATTATTATGTTAAAAGAAAAGGTTAGAAGATTATGCTTAGCCTTAAACCTTAAGTTCTGTGTGTTTAGAATTGAAGGCAACGACGACATTGTGCATTCATATATTATTTGCGGAAGCGTCGTCATGCGTGGGAGTGCGCGCGTCTGTGAGCGGTGGACGAGAGTGGGGATGGGGTTGGGGGTGGGGGTGGTTGGTGGGGGGGGGGGGGGGGGAAGTACAAATGATGCTTACCTTGCTGTTGGTGGTTATCCGTCGTACACTTGTTATCCACTTGAACAGTGCTTGATTGTTGTCTGAAAACAAGAAAAAGAAACCAACTGAGCAAACACAGATGCCTGACATATTCCAGCGCGCTTGTATATATATATGTGTGTGTGTGTGTGTGTGTGTGTGTGTGTGTGTGTGTGTGTGTGTGTGTGTGTGTGTGTCTGTGTGTGTGTCTGTGCGTGCGTGCTTGCGTGCATGCGTGCATGTGTTTGTGCATATGACTTTTTGTTATAAACCTGTCTGCGCGTTTGTTTCAATTCCTGCCAGTGAATCTTAAGCGACTGTATAGATGTCTTTCAGCTCTTAACTTGTGTTTCCAAACATCCATCATCCTTGTGCGTAATCATAAACACATGAGTGAGAAAAACTGCATTTAAACCATCAAACAAAAAAACCCACCTGGAACAAACATGACACGCACGTGAAGACAAAAACACAACAAGAATCACAACGATAAGCAGACATAAAGGCAATAATAATACTGGAAGGGGTGCGAAAGTGAGTGAGAAACGAAATAACACATGTCGCAGGTGAGAGCCACGTGTTTCACGTGTACTGAGAGATTGAGGTCAGCCTCCTGCGCCGTATCAACAATGTCATCAATGATGAGTGTGTAATGCAACTTTGATAAGTCCTAGACAGTTCAGAGAGAGAGAGAGAGAGAGAGAGAGAGAGAGACAGAGAGACAGAGAGACAGAGACAGAGACAGACAGAGACAGAGACAGACAGAGAGACAGATAGATAGACAGACAGAGACAGAGAGACAGACAAACAGGCAGACAGAGACACAGAGAGAGAAAGAGACAAAGACAGAGATAGTTAAAGAGAGAGAGAGAGAGAGAGAGAGACAGACAGATAGATAGAGAGAGACAGACAGAGAGACAGAGACAGAGAGAGACAGAGACTCGGAGATGCAGACAGAGAAAATGAGAGTGTGTGTGAGTGTGAGTGTGTGTGGGTGTGTGTGTGTGTTTGTTTGCGTGCGTGCGTGCGTGCGTGCGTGCGAGCGAGCGTACGTGCGTGCGTGCATCCGCGCGAGCGTACATGTGTGTGTGTGTGTGTGTGTGTGTGTGTGTGTGTGTGCGTACGTACGTGCGTGTGTGTGTATGCGTGCTTGCTTAGGTGTGTGTGTGTCTGTCTGTATGTGTAGTATTTCTGTCCATCTGTCTCTGTGTGAGTGTGTAAGCGTGCGTGCGTGCGTGCGTGCGTACGCATGCATCGTAAAACTGATTTATGCGCAAGTAGTTTTGAGACAGGGTTCAGCAAACCCATACCTCATAGTTTCCTTTGATGGAGGGCCTTTTAACACGAAAGATGAATCAGGGATTAAGGTGTATTGGAAATTGTATTGGTAGTGATAAAATGATTGGTCCACGAAAGCCTGCGTATAATTATGAGTTATTAGGATGGCGTTGCGATATTCTGACAGCCGTCTGTAGTAATAACGGAAATGAATGCACACACATAAACCACAAACACACACTTTGTACACAATTTCTCTTTATAAAGTAAATTTGATCGCTCTGTTGAATCTTTTACAACGGCCGCTAATTGACAGAGCAACATCCGAAACGCATTTATCAAAATTAACTATAGCTTCTGCCCGAAAAATAACAAGCTCGTAATAAAATGTCAATTACACTCATCCGTTTTGTCAAACACTCCTCGAGGATCAGGTGCGTACCTGTCAAATATAATGATTGTAACAGTGAACCAAAATCATATTGCAAAGGGCAATTTGAACCTGGTCAACGAGGACAAATTGAATTATTTTCGAAGGTAGGATTGACACTGAATATTTTTCACTGATGTAATACACACGTGTATAATTATCGAACTGTACGACAGCAATTTCGCTGTCATCATTAGAGACTGCAGAGAGTTACTTTCGCAGTCCGAAATCTGTGGCTTTATTTTAATCTTACGTAATACTTACCTGTCTGCATTATGTTACAAATTAGGTTAAAAGTTAGGGTTTTAGTTTGTCCTGTTGTTGTCTCACTTTCTTTTCTTTTTTTTCTTTTTTCCTTCATTTGTTGTTGTTGTTGTTGTCCAGATTTTATTTGTTTCGGTTTTATTTCGTTGCTCTTTTCCTTCCACATATTTTTCATTAATGTGACCCTCCACCACGGAATGAGTCGCATTTCACCTTTGCATGGTTTTCATATTTGTACATTTTTCCAAAGAGTTTTTTATGCTCTATTCAGTGGTGAAAACCGTTTTAGAAAAGAGCGTGTGACTTAGGTGACCCTCACACTGTTACCAGACGCTCCCCGGACTTATATTAAGCCTAGCGCAGGTGACATGCGACTCATTCCGTGGTGGAGGGTCACATTTCTTTATTTTTTATGAATGCCGTTTTGTCAAATGTCTCCATGAATAAAAAGTTGTTTTAAAAAAAAGTCGCCCTGGGAGTTTTCTCTGTGACGTTCTTGGAGGTCTGGCATTTTAGGAACAGCAACGATGTTTGTTTTATGGTCAGTAATCTTTGTCTGAGTGGTGTAGGAACAGCAACGATGTTTGTTTTATGGTCAGTAATCTTTGTCTGAGTGGTGTAGGAACAGCAACGATGTTTGTTTTATGGTCAGTAATCTTTGTCTGAGTGGTGTAGAAACAGCAACGATGTTTGTTTTATGGTCAGTAATCTTTGTCTGAGTGGTGTAGGAACAGCAACGATGTTTGTTTTATGGTCAGTAATCTTTGTCTGAGTGGTGTAAGAACAGCAACGATGTTTGTTTTATGGTCAGTAATCTTTGTCTGAGTGGTGTAGGAACAGCAACGATGTTTGTTTTATAGTCAGTAATCTTTGTCTGAGTGGTGTAGGAACAGCAACAATGTTTGTTTTATGGTCAGTAATCTTTGTCTGAGTGGTGTAGGAACAGCAACGATGTTTGTTTTATGGTCAGTAATCTTTGTCTGAGTGGTGTAGGAACAGCAACGATGTTTGTTTTATGGTCAGTAATCTTTGTCTGAGTGGTGTAGGAACAGCAACGATGTTTGTTTTATGGTCAGTAATCTTTGTCTGAGTGGTGTAGGAACAGCAACGATGTTTGTTTTATGGTCAGTAATCTTTGTCTGAGTGGTGTAGGAACAGCAACGATGTTTGTTTTATGGGCAGTAATCTGTGTCTGAGTGGTGTAGGAACAGCAACGATGTTTGTTTTATGGTCAGTAATCTTTGTCTGAGTGGTGTAGGAACAGCAACGATGTTTGTTTTATGGTCAGTAATCTTTGTCTGAGTGGTGTAGGAACAGCAACGATGATTGTTTTATGGTCAGTAATCTTTGTCTGAGTGGTGTAGGAACAGCAACAATGTTTGTTTTATGGTCAGTAATCTTTGTCTGAGTGGTGTAGGAACAGCAACGATGTTTGTTTTATGGTCAGTAATCTTTGTTTGAGTGGTGTAGGAACAGCAACGATGTTTGTTTTATGGTCAGTAATCTTTGTCTGAGTGGTGTAGGAACAGCAACGATGATTGTTTTATGGTCAGTAATCTTTGTCTGAGTGGTGTGATTTCGTACTTTATCCCTTTAACTGTCTTCCAAATTCGAGAGTGTGTTGTTGTAAAGAGATACGCAAGACGTTCCATTTTGCGGAAACCATATTAATATTATTATTCAGTATTGATGTAGTCTTCGTGATTGCCCCCTGAGAGCGTACGACCGTAAGATTAAATACATGACACACCCAAACACACCCATGCACTCACACCCATGCACACTCATCCATGCACACACACACACACACACACACACCGTCACACACACACACACACACACACACACACACACACACACACACACACACACACACACACACACACAACCTGTTCCTGCCCCACGACTCCTTATCCTCAAAAAATCCCCCTCCTCTCCCAAATTACGTTCTACTTCTTTCCCCTATTTTAAAAATCACAGTATCGGAACTCAAAAATATTTTTTTTCTAGTCCCAATGGGATAAGAATCCCATTCCAGACTCCCTGACATTTAGCGACCCTCTCAGATCTCCCGTAACAGTCTGACAGTTCTCTTCAGCAGACGACAATACAAGGGCCTCAATCACCAAGTCCCTGATAGTCCAAAGAATCCTCTTGCGAACAGCTTCCACACCCGCAAAGTATTGGCCCGAGAGCTCCTTAATCTTCTTACACATTGCTCTCCGTCTTGAAGAACGCTGCAAAAGCAGACAGACGTCCTATACCCTTAAGACGACATCATTTAGGATATGTATCAATCACAGGGAAAAACGGCTTGGAGACAAGTTTATTCTGTACGGCAATAGGCTCAGAGACAAGTTTAGTTTGTACGGCAGGATGGCTCAGAGACGAGTTTATTCTGTTCGCTGGTTCTGCACTGAAAGGGCTTTCTTGGTCTATCAATGAGTACGGCGGAATGCTCAGAGACAACTTTATTCTGCGTTGGAGAAGGCTTAGAGACAAGTTTACTCTATTCGTTGGTTCTGCGTTGAATGCTCTTTCAGAGGCTGAGAAAAGCATGGCAGAAGTATTGTTCAGTGGATACTGCGTCTGGCAAAAAAGCATGCTCGTTGTAATAGCAAAGCCGGTTCAATGTCACGAAGTGTTGAAGGATTTATCTGCCAGAGTCGATTTTATGTGCAGACTCTTTGTCGGTGTTCGGGCAGAATCCCGTTTGATATCTAGTGAAATCAGATTTACGAAGTCTTCAGGAAGATAAGAGTTTTCAGAAAATAGGAGGAGTTAACGTTGCACTTTGCTTTCCAAATGATCGTGGATAGTGAGTTTTTTCAAATTGTGTAAGATACGCAACATCATTTTTGAGAAAAAGACTATACTTAGAAATAACTCTGTCGGGAGTTTCTTGGTTGTGTATGAGTTGTGCCCTTTTTGAGAAAAAACAAGTCGCGTAAGGCGAAAATACAACATTTAGTCAAGTAGCTGTCGAACTCACAGAATGAAACTGAACGCAATGCCATTTTTCAGCAAGACCGTATACTCGTAGCATCGTCAGTCCATCGCTCATGGCAAAGGCAGTGAAATTGACAAGAAGAGCGGGGTAGTAGTTGCGCTAAGAAGGATAGCACGCTTTTCTGTACCTCTCTTTGTTTTAACTTTCTGAGCGTGTTTTTAATCCAAACATATCATATCTATATGTTTTGGGAATCAGGAACCGACAAGGAATAAGATGAAAGTGTTTTTAAATTGATTTGGACAATTTAATTTTGATAATAATTTTTATATATTTAATTTTCAGAGCTTGTTTTTAATCCGAATATAACATATTTATATGTTTTTGGAATCAGAAAATGATGGAAAATAAGATGAACGTAAATTTGGATCGTTTTATAAATTTTTATTTTTTTTTACAATTTTCAGATTTTTAATGACCAAAGTCATAAATTGATTTTTAAGCCACCAAGCTGAAATGCAATACCGAAGTCCGGGCTTTGTCGAAGATTACTTGACCAAAATTTCAACCAATTTGTTTGAAAAATGAGGGCGTGACAGTGCCGCCTCAACTTTCACGAAAAGCCGGATATGACGTCATCAAAGACATTTATCAAAACAATGAAAGCAACGTTCGGGGATTTCATACCCAGGAACTCTCATGTCAAGTTTCATAAAGATCGGTCCAGTAGTTTAGTCTGAATCGCTCTACACACACACACACACACACACACACACACGCACAGACACACACATACACCACGACCCTCGTCTCGATTCCCCCCTCGATGTTAAAACATTTAGTCATAACTTGACTAAATGTAAAAATGAGGCATACACATGCCGCTGATCAGCGGAAGCAAGCGATCAATGCATTAAGTAAAAGATAAGCTCCGATTTACATGTTGTGCAGTGTCCGCTCAGGATGTTGCTCATCAATGATAAGTGTGTAATGCAACTTTGATAAGTCCTAGAGTTTAGAGAGAGAGAGAGAGAGAGAGAGAGAGAGAGAGAGAGAGAGAGAGAGAGAGAGAGAGAGAGAGAGAGAGAGAGAGAGAGAGAGAGAGACGTAAGACGTAAGACATTTTATTGATTAAACACACAAGGTTCATTTCAACGGGGGGTGTGTGTGTGTGTGTGTGGGGGGGGGGTCAGTAATACATGCCGTGTGTTTGTATTTATGGACAATCAACCGGTTTTATCTCTTTCTCTCTAACATATACTCACACAAACGCACGCACGCTCTCACTCTCTCTCACTCACTCTTAAACCTAAAGACATATCCAGCGCATGAATTAACATACAGTGCTAACATACATTATCGGCTTTCAATCATTCTCTATCGTTCCACGGCACAAACTCTCTCTCTCTCTCTTTCTCTTTCTCTTTCTCCTCTCTCTCTCTCTCTCTCTCTCTCTCTCTCTCTCCCTCTCTCTCTCTCTCTCTCTCTCTCTCTCTCTCTCTCTCTCCCTCCCTCTCTCTCTCTCTCCCCCTCTCTCTCTTTCTAACATACAAACATTTCCAGCGCAAAAATCAACAATTTGAATAGGTACAACAACACAAGTGTACTACACCAGCATACATTATTTACAATCAAACCTGCTCTAACATTCCACGGCACAAACTATGTATAACACATCGCCGTCTCGTTCACCTGTTCCACATTGGGTAACTAGTCCAAAAAACTTTTCCTTTTTTGAAAAACACGATATAAGAATCTGGCCACATGCACTACTGAATCCCCTTTATCTACAGACATAACACGTAAAATACTGTTCGCATCTTCACTCTGGGTTTTTTCTCTTAGTATTTTGACATCACGTCTATAATCACAATATCCTTTGCATACAAACAATACATGTTTCTCGTCTTCCACGTCCTCTCTGCATACAGGGCAAATCAAAAGGCCCGGTACAACGTCAGTTCGATAGCGGCATTTGTGAGTGTTTATGGGTGAATCACCAAATCGAAATTGTATGTATGCATCTCGAAAACAGCGGAGCTGAATATGGTCTATATACACTTCAGCGCGAATTTCTTGTTTAAAGAGCGAATAAAATTCAAATCGCTCCGAGTTCATGATGCTGTCGTGCCAGTCTTGCTGGAAGCAATCAAACAGTCGTTGTCTGAATACTGCTATAAATCGATTCAAATCGCCTACACCTTGTTGCAGCCAGACATCTCCAAAGCCGTACATGCATAACATTTCTTTCAAATAATGAGAACATGTTTTCTTGCCATAACCCTGTAAATGTTTCATCATGTCATATGCTTTCCTTGGGAGTCTTTCGCTTGGCAAATGTAACACTCTCAGCCAATACTTAATACAGCGAACCGACGAAGTGACATAAAGTGGGTAGCGGCCTAAGTCACCATATACCATCTTGTTTGGTGTTTGTCGTCCTACACACAAAAACTTCTTGCATGCAAACAAATGGGCTTTCTCAAGAGCTTCAAACCTTTGGAATCCCCACAGCTCAGATCCATACATTAAGATCGGGAGGACCTGTGCGTCATATATTTTAAAAAATACGCTTCTAGGTATGTTGCCTGGCCTCCACAAACATCTTAGGATTTGGCCAGTCCTTATCTTTGCCTTTGAGGCCAGATCGCTGACCATTTGCGTCAATGACAATTTTGTGGTGAAATTTAGCCCCAAGTACTTGTAACTGTTCACAACCTCTATGTCCTCGTTCCCGTACTTCCAGGCTTCATTTGCTGCCAAAAATCCTCCTTTTCTAAAAACGATTACCTTTGTCTTATCCAGGTTGACTGTCATGGACAACTTATCCGTAAACTGTTTTAACACATCAATCTGTTTCTGTAACCCGGCTGCGCTATAGGATATCAAGAGTACATCGTCGGCAAACAGCAATATGAGAATCTGCATCACGTCAGGTGTTAACTGTATTCCATGTTTACCGTTTTGAAACATTTCAAGTGCCAGTTCATTAATCAGGAATGAAAACAATGTTGGTGAAAGCACAGAACCTTGTGGGACTCCACATGGACAACGGAAAAACTCCGATGGGCCATCGTCGGTGCGAACACAAGACTTCACTCCTTTGTACATACTTTGCAGGATGTTCAACATCTTTCCGCCAACCCCGTGCTTGCGTAATACATTCCATAACATAGCCCAATTGACTGAGTCAAAAGCCTTGCGGAAGTCTACGAAACATATGTAGACCTTACCAGATCTTTTAAGAAGGTAGAGAGAGAGAGAGAGAGAGAGAGAGAGAGAGAGAGAGAGAGAGAGAGAGAGGGAGAGAGAGAGAAAGAGAGAGAGACAGAGAGACAGAGAGAGAGAGAGAGACAGACAGACAGACAGACAGAAGAACAGGCAGACAGAGACAGAGAGACAGAAAGAGAGAGAGAGAGAGAGAGAGAGAGAGAGAAAGAAAGAGAGAGAGGGACAGAGAAAGAGAGAGAGAGGGACAGAGAAAGAGAGAAAGAGAGACAGAGAGATGCAGACAGAGAAAGTAAGAGAGAAAGAGAGAGAGAGTGTGTGTGTGTGTGTGTGTGTGTGTGTGTGTGTGTGTGTGTGTGTGTGTGTGTGTGTGTGTGTGTGTGTGTGTGTGTGTGTGTGTGCGTGTGTGTGTGTGTGTAGTTTGTGTGTGTGTGTGTGCATTAATATCCGTTATTATTATATACAGACGGCTGTCAGAATACCGTCTTAATAACTCATAATTATAGGCAGGGTTTTGTAGATATTATACTGATCTGAGCACAATACAGTGGATCTTCCTTTTTAAGATCCCCCCCCCCCCACCCCCCACCCCTCGTTCAAATGTAAGACTTTCTCCCTTTTACAACCTTGTTTTCTCAGACGTTTTGTTCATAACCTTTGTAAATGTACTCCCTTTGTAAGACCTGATTTTCTCAGACGTTTTGTTCATAACCTTTGTAAATGTACTCCCTTTGTAAGACCTGATTTTCTCAGACGTTTTGTTCATAACCTTTGTAAATGTACTCCCTTTGTAAGACCTGATTTTCTCAGATTGTTGACGGTCTTAAAGGGGGGTTCCACTGTAGGATCCGCCATGATGGATCTCCATTACTGATCAGTATAGCCACGCGTGTTTGCCTCACTGTTTTAAAGGGACACAACTTAGTACAGTTTCATTTTTTAACCGTCTATTATTTATATATCTGTCTCTCTTTGTCTCTCTCTCTCTCTCTGTCCCTCTCTCTTTCTGTTCATCTCTCTCGCACACACACTCTCTCTCTCTGAGTCTCTCTCTGTGTCTCTGTCTCTGTCTCTGTCTCTGTCTCTCTCTCTCTCTCTCTCTCTCTCTGTTCATCTCTCTCGCACACACACACTCTCTTTCTCTGTCTCTTTCTTTGTCTCGCTCTCAGTCCAATGCATAGACCATTTATCCTGGACCGCCAACTAGCTCTCTCTCCGCTCTTTCTCTCTATTAAGAGGTAGCGGCCACTCGCATTTAGGAACCTACGCTTACATGGCCTTTCAGAAATCGGGGGAATGTCATATCCGGTGTCGATTGTAAACATGGACGAAGTTGCCGAGGTAAGTTGTGAAAATGCTAAAATAAACTCAGCAAAAGTGCATATGGATCATGTTTTTCGATGAGTTTTGTAAAGTTTAGTTTGGAGTTTTGGAAATTCCAGTTCATTGTCACCTCCCATTGTCACAAATAACTGGAGCGTGCTTTCTTTTCGCTGTCTTCGAATCGCTCGCCTTTCAAACTGGACGTCACGCGCCCCTGAAAGTCGAGAGTCGTAACCTCGAAGGGTCACGTGACGAGTTGGCGGTCCAGGCTATTTGGTCTATGGTCCAATGCCATTCCTTATCAAGATATTTCCGCCACAGCGTATTTTCCGCTTCGTCCGTTTTTTTGCAAATCAAGCAAAGTGTGCAACTTGAAAAAAAGGAAGTGAACCGCATTTGGGACGCTGCACATTGCATAAATGTTTTAATGGAAATTGAAAGAAAAAATCGCAAGAAAATAAACATAATAAGTTTGAAAGTAGCGTATATGCTCCTCCCACTGATTTCAATGCAAAAACTGATACAACCCGCAATGCAAAAACAATCGATGCATCCCAGTAATAAATATCACACACACACACACACACACACACACACACACACACACACACACACACACACACACACACACACACACACACACACACATACACACACACACACACACACACACACACACACACACACCACAACTCACAAACACATAGAGCCAATAAGGACAACAATCATCTTGACTCCACAGAGCAAATATTTTCAGCTGTAGAATATAGCTCATCCAAAATATATAATCGCAAACTATAGTTTGCACATGAGCTGCCATTACTGTATCAACCATTCTTCATCCGAGCCGTCTGCGCCTAAAAATAGCTTCAACTTTCAGCAAACAATGTCTTCTTCCGGTACTCAGTAAAAAGGGCTGCGATTGGCTAATCACTCACGGAGAGCCCTCTACAAACAGTCACCCGGATGATTGCCCCTTACGTTACAGAGAAGAGCACAAGGGAGAGAACTGCGGAACTGCGATTGAGTTCGCGGTGGCGCAGGGGTAGAAGCGGGCGATTTTCGGGCGATCGCTGACAGCGTTCATCAAATGATTGCCTAGACGTAAATCATCGTTCTCCGTGGGCCGATCGATTTCGATATAGACCAATCGATTAACCGTCACAACCACAGACTTTTCTTCTTTTTTGTCTGGCAGATTGGATGGGGGAGGGAGAGGTAGTAGGGAGGGGGGCGGGGGGGGGGGGGTGGGGGGTGGGGGGGTGGATACTATCACTTAGGCAGACTGGAGACAACAATGCAACACACAAGCATAATTATGCAGTTACTTAAAACATACGATATTACCGTCTAGTGGGGTTACTAATGATCTCAGGGTAGGCGGGCATGTAGGGTGGGAGGGGGGAGGGGGAGGGAGAGGGGCAAAGGATGGGAGAGAAGGGGTACAGAAGGTATCAGCAATGCAGTAGTTTGAAGATACATCATTGAAGTTGAACAGGTTGTTTCTGGAAAGGTGGGAGTTCTTAATGCAGTAGGTTGTAATCAAAATAAATATGTGTTCTTCGTCCTGCTAGTGAAATCGATACGAATACAGCATTATCCTCTCCTCCCATAGGCTAATCAACAGAATGATATCGATGGAAATCGTTCAACCAGAAGCTCTTTCATCACCGTGTTTCCCTTTCTACTGATGATATCTCTCAACGAGTTTTTGTCCTTTTATCATTCCTTCTTAATCGCCTCTGTTTTTTCTCTGAATTTTGTTTTTGCTCGTCAGTGAAATCGATACGAATACAGGATCAACCTCTCCTCCTTTTGTCTAATCAAGAGAACCATGGAAATCCCCAAGGATCGCTGATATACAGCGTCCCTCGCACTTCAACACAGGAGCCTTAATCTTCTCCCAGATCTGAGGCTTACTCCCCGAGCCTGTGTCAGCCATAAATGCTCCATTCAGCGGAACAAAAAGGCGAGCAACATCCCTCTTAAAGGAAAAGTTACAGAGCTGTCTCCAAAAAGTGTTATGGCTGCAGGAGATTGAGTTATGGATCTGAAGGGTGAAGATGGAGCCATAAAGAGCCCAGACGTTTCCAGCGGAAGTTGTGAGCAGTGAAGAGTGTAAAACATTTATTGAGCCAATTCCTCGCTCCCGCGAACGCCATCTTGAGACTCTGCACGCTGTACTGTTCGGGAAAAGGTTACGCCCTGGGGAAATAGTCCTGTGTCACAGTCACTCTTTATCTGATTATCTGTCTCTGTCTTCCTATGTGTTTCTGTATGTCTGTCTGTCTGTCTGTCTGTCTGTCTGTATGTCACTCACTCACTCACTCACTCACTCACTCACTCACTCACTCACTCACTCACCCACTCTCTCTCTCTCTCTCTCTCTCTCTCTCTCTCTCTCTCTCTCTCTCTCGTACCCTTATTGTCTCATTCTGTGTCTCTCCCTAGCTCCTTGGTTTCTCTACTGCTGTGCTATGAAATGTTGTGCCGATTTGCTTTATGCGTGTGTAAGCTTTGACCTCACCAGAAACGTGTTGCTTTATAATAGTCAAATAGCCAAGAAACGTAACTATATCGAATCAAATTTCTGTTCCATAATATCCTTCATTCTTCAACTCATGAATAACTCTTTCTTTTAAAGTGCAATGGGACAAATACAATACAATGCAATACAATGCAATGCAATACAATACAATACAATACAATACAATACAATACAATACAATACAATACAATACAATACAATACAATACAATACAATACAATACAATACAATACAATACAATACAATACAATACAATACAATACAATACATAGAGGTTACAACACGAGTGGTTTTTTTATATGGCTTGTATCTCAGTCAAGACCCAGCGGATGAATATCAAGGGACTAACGAGCCTCTGGCGATATTTCAAGGGAAAAGAAACTCGCCAAATGTTATCGATAGTCTCTGTTGGTAGCCTTCACCAAAACCAATTACTCTCCATTCCAATTCTTAACACCACTGAACACCGCACTACCTCCCAGGGCACAGAAACACACATACACTCCGCTCTCCCCCCCCCCCCCCCCCCCAGGCCCAGAAAATGGGAGGAATGATCGTCCACTTAGTGGCTGGGGATCCAATAGAGGAGGGGTGAGGGGAGCGGGGGGAGGGGGGGGGGGCTGGTTTCGATCCTTTGCTGCTGCAGAAATGGTCAGCCTGAATCTGACAGCTACAACCTAGAACAGTCACGTCACTATTATGCATAGAGGGTCACGCGATATACTTATGGGTGGTAACTGAATTGTGTGGCTGGTCTTGAGAAGTTTGTTTTTCTCCTAATCTGAAATCATAAACAGCTAAAAGAGAGTGCTTATGGAGCGCTAAATCAAAACTTAGTTTGACAAAGCAACTTAGTTTTAAGAGAATTCCCGAACGAGGCATCTTTCTGTCTGCGAATGGCAAATTGATGTTGCTCAGAAAGACATCATGACTAACAGTGAATGCTCTGTGAATTCACAAGCGACTCAAGGTTGTGTTCACGTGACAATTCAAGCTTTCGATCGTGACATTGTAAAGCCTATTTAGAAAAATACACGCTTGAGCCTGAACTGATGTTTGAAGCTGTTGACTGTTTGTCAAACGAATGTTTGTAAGTGGCATGCGTAGTTGATAAGGCATAGCTTTCTCCGGGAAAAGAAACTATGATTTAACAGAAACTTTACGCTTTTAAGAAAGCATGTATAGTCATGCTGCTGAATTGATGTATGTCTTCGAGTGTAGGGAGATTTGCAATGCATGAGACTGAATGAAATCCAACAGAGAGATTGCTAACGTTCCCAAATTTCGAATAAAAAAAAAGAATTTTAAGTTATTGGAACTTATTTTTGTTATTTTGTTTTTCAGCTGTGTTTTCACCAACAGTCATCTTGTACTTTAGATTTTAGTTATTGGAACGTGTGATTTATGATAAAACAAAACATTACTCTCACGGTACATCTACCCGAAGGTCTCAGTTTAAAATGGTTAGACAGTCAAACATTTATGATCCAGATGATTAATTTAGCGAAGAAGGTGTTTCTGTTCTCAGTCTCTGGAATCATTTCTAGAGACTGGAAACCGATTGGACTCATTTCCAGAGACTGGAAACCAAAACACTTACCAAGCTCAGTTCATTATTTGTATCATAAGTGTTTGTCTATCCGACCACTTTAAAGTCTTTTGGGTCGAAGCACAGGCGGAAGGTATCGTCCACTGGACTACTACTATCACAGAAAGACTACAAGGTATGTCACTCACCTTCGAGTCTTCTGTGTTCTTGGAGTCGCTTCCTGAGGAAACATATTGTTCAAGACGGTTTGCCTCTTCCTACAATCTGTGTAAGGTCAAATAAATACCGTTGAATGATTGTTTAAACTATGATGTGCCTTTAGTTTTCAGCTTCCGTCCGCTGCAGGTTGTTTTTAACCATCATTTGGACGAATCTTCGTTTGCGAGCCGCTAATATCCACTTTGTGTCAAATCATGTATCCGCACCGAATATGCATACCAGCGCTCATTGGTTAATAACAGGATATTCGATGATTATTTTCCCGTGGGTAGCTTCCCTTTGCTGCACAATATTTACATATGTTTTAGACCAATGAGCGCTGGTATGCATATTCGGTGCGGATACATGATTTGACACAAAGTGGATATCAGCGGCTCGCAAACGAAGATTCGTCCAAATGATGGTTAAAAACAACCTGCAGCGGACGGAAGCTGAAAACTTAAGGCACATAATAGTCCAAACAATCATTCAACTGTATTTATTTGACCTTACACAGACTGTAGGAAGAGGCAAACCGTCTTGAACAATATTTTTCCCCAGGAAGCGACTCCAAGAACACAGAAGACTCGAAGGTGAGTGACATACCTTGTAGTCTTTCAGTGATAGTAGTAGTCCAGTGGACGATACCTTCCGCCTGTGGTCGAAGTACCGTGGTTGTTATGTTTTGTTTGGTCATAAATTAAACTTTCCAATAACTTACCTTTCCTGGTTTTTTTAAAAATAGATTGAATGGTCAACACGACGGGTTCAAACACACCGGAGGAGAAATGCAAAAAGTCGTAACACTGCTTCGCGCCACGAGTGTCTTTTTTATTTTTTATTTTTTATATTTTTTATATAGACAAGTTTACAAATATACATTGGCACGTATTTACAATAAACATACATTTAACATACATTTATATGGGTGAAGGTTTTTAAAAAATGAATTCATCAAACATAAAATTCCCCCTTTAAAAAAGATTTGATTCGGTGGCATATTTAGTACCAGGCTGTTAATGTGTGATATGTCTCCAAGTGGAGGGATCACCTTACCCCACTTAAAGCTTAGACACACCTGAGATAGTAAACCGATCTTTTATTTTCAACAGGAAGGTCTGTGCCCTTAAATCGAAAAGAAAAGCATGGTCAGCGGAAATGGTCAAACGGTCACTAACCCCTTCGTCTTTTGTTGGCTCGCATGACATCCATGGAGGCCAGTTTGCATTGATTTCTGATGTTATAGTGGAGAACATTGACGGAGGCACGCGAGGCCATGTTTTTACTATCGTACAGATACAGCAAGACGAGGAACACAAAGCAATGAACAACAGGAAAGACGGACAAATGCTGTGCTGGCGTTGTCAAGCCTTCCAATGCCCATTAAGGAATTGCTTGTTCATCCCTGCCCCCAACCCCCGTTTGTTTGTTTTTGTTGTTTTTTGTTTTCTGATTCGTGGCACGTTCTGTCCAGGTAAATTCTTAAGTTTTTCTAACACTAAAAAAACAAGAACAAAAAAATCACATAGATAAATATCATACTATGTAAAATGTATGCATCTGGACCTCTAACAAGGCATTGTAAAACTCACCAAAACTTTCCAACTGCTAAGTGCCGTATGGCTTTTATTTTGTTCTGCGTTTCTTTGCTACATACAAAATAAACAGATGTTCAAAGTAGAAACGGCTAATTTTGCTTGGACTTAATGTGCAAAAATAAGGCGGTTTGTCAGCTGGAGCTAATTTTGTCGTTACAGAGAAGTTTCTGAATGTATTTGTGGAAAATGACTAAGAACAAACAGAACACCTTTAATAAACTCTTTTTTCTTAAACCTTCTGAAAAGGCGAGCATATAATTTGCAAGTTGCTAAGCATGCAAGACTGTATTCGCTGAGATAACCAGTGCCGAAAGACTTTGTAAATACTGACAATGTGGTAACTGAGATGACTAAGACACTCTTGGGAGCAGCTAAAAGTGTTATCATAGCAAATATGCGGACATGACAGGAACTCTGTAGTAACATTACTAGACCAGCAAACAACAGTCGTATATTCCTTCAGAAGACGTCATCTTATCATGTACCTCTGCTATTACGTCTTATGATTCCAGCAAATACAAAATTAAAAAAAACTTTTTTATCGTTGAGGGAACAGATCAAGAACATGTGCAACCACCCACCCACGAAAAATGATCATAAAAGCCTTTTTGGAGTTGTTTTCCATGTTGGAACATTCCGGCGACCTAATTCGGGAAGTAAGGGCAGTGATCGATATAGAGATCACACATTTTCCCTCCATGCGTAAAAATGTGGACAGCGCTGTCTTAGCTCAACAGTTTTGGTCAGTAACTAAGACTGACACTTTCCCGTAAATTGCTGTGGGTATAAAGTGATAGTCAATCCTGGATGCTGGATGGTATTAGTGTGTTTGTTCACTTGGTAACTCATTTAGGCTTTGTGTGTGTGTGTGTGTGTGTGTGTGTGTGCGTGTGCGTGTACGTGTGTGTGTGTGTGTGTGTGTGTGTGTGTGTGTGTGCATGGATGCATGTGTGCATGCGTGTACGTATGTCTCCCTCTCTTAACTTTTATTCCCTCCAGTTATAGTTTCTTCTTTTTCTATTTTAGTTGACTCTATTTATGGTACGGGCTGGATGTCAACAACATGTTTGCTTATCTATTGCCCTCGTTAAAACGATTTTGGCCCCCGTAACTCCTGGAGGAGGGGGGGGGGGGGGAAAGAGAAATTCAAGTGGTGGCTAGTGTGCGCAAGGCACTGCTGACCTGTTTTTGCCACGGGGATTGACTGTACTAACACATGATCTACATCGTATGCATACATCATTACACTCCGCTTTATTGCATTGTCTGTCCTGGTGGCCTATTTGCACCGTTGGAACCATAGCCAGACAAACAGCCGTCGCCTGGAGACCTATTTGCCGGTACAGTACAACCCCTGGGCATATAAAGTGTCCGAATTCTGAACACGTGTGATCAACCAGGTGTACTTACGCTTCCAGTCTAAAATGCTCAAAACGTTTGCTGCTCGTGCTAAATTGTTACTGGCTTTTGCTAGTGTGATAGTTATTGTCAACTTGCATAATCACGGCACACACACACACAAACATTGAAATTGCTTCCATTTTCACGTAGAACAATTTTCCAGAAAATACATTCAAATTTGTGCGTGTTGATGCGCATGCGCAACTGTCACTGTTTGCAAGTCTAATTGAAGATTTGGCAGCCTCTTTGTTTTCCGCTTGAACATTTTTCGTTTTTCTTTTGCTGATTTTGCGATATGACCCTGCGAAGTGACCTTGCCAAAAAATGGGTTAAACAAACGGAATTTGAAACTGTAGTGACTGTCTCGGACGCTGATCAGTTTGTAAGGGACGGCGGTAGGCAAAATCCAGGAAAACGGAAAGACCAACAAATTTCGCAAACAAGGCCGAAACGTTATTTAGTGAGTCATTTGACTTCTGATGCCCATGAGAACCCCCCAAATTCCCAAATCGTTTTATAACCCACACGGCATTTACCCTCTCGGTAAACCTACATTGAATTATAACAACCACATGGTGCGCGCGCATCTTCCCGCGCGAATGAAATTGACCTGACGTTTTGACAGGTCGGGCAAACAATGTATGGTAGACAAACCGTGCCACAACTCCGTTAAAACACGACTCTGATCCCTTAATTTGAAACCAGACCCGTTCGGAGCAGGGCTTGCTGGGAAAAGCTGCTTTATTAATCAAAGGGCCCATCCTCTCGTGTTTGCGGAGGAAGCGGGCGAATTGTACAGTTTGTTTTTTGGCGTGTAGAGGCGCAGACTGAATCAACAGGGCGGTTACTGAGTGGCTGTTGAACACACGCAAAAAGTGACGGCTCAACCAGGCGGAAATATGTCAATCAGGGTTCAAGCAGGCGCTAGGCCAACTTAGCTGCTACTCCCCTTCCCCCCCCCCCCCACCCCCACCCCCCACCCCGCCTTCCTCTCCCTCCTCCTCCTCTCCCTCCTCCTCCTCTTTCTTATGCTTCTCCAAGGAAGTACACCTATCACTCACGAACCAACAGGCTTGAGATTGTCATTTCTTCTTGTGTGGATATTTATATTTACATATATGTTTATATTTTCATATTTTGCATTGTGTTCTGCATCTTCACAAATATGTCGTTTATGGTGCAACAAGTAAAATATTAATCCCCCTCCTCCTTTTCTGGACAAATACATCAATCTCTGTTCACATCTTCTTCTTTTTACACAACCCCCCTACTCCCACCCCACCCCACCCAACAACAATGTCGTTTATGGTGCAACAAAAATGGGATATCTATCCTCCTCATCCCACAAATACATTATTCACCGTTTATTTTTTCTTCGTTAACCCGCGCCGCACCCGATTATTTTTTTTGCTTTTTTTTTTGCTTTTCCTTCTTTTCAACTCTTCTTGTCAAGAAAAACGCGGAACCGTCGTTCTATTCCGTAGAAACAGCCCCAATAAATGAGAATTTGTTCACGTCCGCAATGACTTCTCAGGCTTGAATAATCCTTACAAAATGCGGTCTTTCAAATGTCAAACAGACTTGAAGCGCGAGACAAAAACGGACACAAGAAGGGAGGTAACTCCCATACTTTTAACACCCAGACAATAAATACGCGAAAGGGTTTGAAGAGGATCCTTTCACTCCTTTTTGTCCAAAGCATGTATTACGCAAATGCGTAATTAAGAGTTTACACAGAAACCCGATCCTCTCTCCTTGAATTAAAACGTTCAGTTTGTTCAGGGCAGAAACGTTTGAACCCCAAAGCACACACTTGAATAACATTCTTATTTAAAAACGTTAAATTAGAACAGAAACTGTCACTTGAATCAGAACTTTTGTATTCTGGGCAGAAAGCCGCGGTGTTTGAATCCGGGAAAAACCCACTTGAATACTGAGAGCATTTGACTGGAACAGAGATACACATACACTTATTAAGATAATTATAGCGGCGGCTCATGTTTTGTAACATTCTGCCTCCTTTAGAAGATGAACGTGTGTGTATTTTCAATTTGTAAGCCGCGGCATTTGAATCGTAACGAACACACTTGAATACTGGATGCATTCGAGAAAATCAGAGTTATGTGCATAATTATCAAGACAATTAATATTGTAGAGGACAGCTCATGTTTTGTCAAATTCTGCCTCCATTAGCAAGTGGGCTTGTGTGTATTTTGGTTTCTTTATCAGGCCTTGTCTGGAGCATCCCTTCATAGTATTATTATTTTGACACATGAATTGACCAGCCGAGAACAGCCTGTTAATATACCATCATGCCAATTGGCTACTCATTACTTTGTTTTATTCTTGAGTCCTGATTGTGTGCCGTATTTGCATGTAATGGATTAAGTTCGCTATTGCGCGTGTGTTGTGTCAGTTTATTTGTTTGTTATTCCGTTATTTGTATGCTTTGTATCTTTGTTATGGTTCGGTATTGTGACTGCAAAGCGCTTGGAACTATTATCGGAGCTATTAATACTATCAGTATGGTTATTAATTGGACAATTGTGTTAGTTCACGGGGTCAATGGTTGAACCTGGTCCAGCCTGTTATCAAACCATTACGACGTTCACGATACACGATGCAAGACATACAGTGAAATAGATTAATTCCTCGGTCGGAGTTTGATGTGTTGTGGAAGAGGTGCTTTCTCTTGGTTCTCCTTGCTTTTCCATACAAACATTGAGGCAAGCTACACGTGACATCGAAGGCTTGCCTAAGTGTTTCTATGAAAACGAGAGAAAGTCACTCTTCCACGAAACCATTATAAAACTATAGAGTGTCAGGACGGGAAAAGGGGTGTATACAAAGAGAGACTCCAGGAGGTGGTTCGTTCGCACGAAAAAACAATCAACACCGATTTTCAAGTTCTGCATTATTTACATAGATATTAATTCTTTCGTCCATCACATTTACATTCACTCATGCGTATGGGCTGAAGAGCCATCTCGTGTAGTCGTCCTTACGCCAGTCGTGAACAGACCGTTCCATTCGCGCAGTGACACGCGACAATATAGTCCGTACTTCATTTACAGATTCCTGACATAAGCCTAGAGTTAATTTCGAACATGGTCTAATACTCCATCAAGGTACAGGGGGCACCATTCTCTCTCTTCGTCAAGTAGGTATACATAACTAATAAATCAACAACAGGGATGTTGTTGCAGGGAATTTGTTGGCAATTGTGGTTTTTTTAAATGACAATAAATGTTTTGACAATTTTTGAAAGTATTTCACGGTCCCTGGTTTCGCGGAGACTCCCACCGTGAACATGTTCCGCAATAGACGATGTTCGGACAAAAGTCGGTCGGGTTTTTATGGGTTGTGAAAGAGTGAATACTCTTGCTTTTACTGAGGCAAACTTTCCCACGTGACATTATAGGCGAGTCACCAGGGAAGGGGTGTTTCTGACACACGTGGACAAGGAGCACGTGTGGAAAGTTTGCCTCAATAAAAGCAAGATTATTCACTCTTTCACATCCCACACAAAGCCGACAGAGTTCATTCCGGAGGTCGTCTATGTTGCCGAAATAACAAAAAGGTTTTCGGCAATTTGAATAAAAATAGGTGTTTTGTCGGCTGCCGACACTAAACGGCAATCCTCATCAATAAGGTGAAAGAAGTATAATCTTTATAGTTGTACCATGTTGAATCTCATCATACGAGCACAATAAAAAAAATCGTACTAAACTGCTCGCTTGTTTTGCGTGCTTTTGATTTCCATCGAGTAAGACTAGAAACTCGAGCACATTCAACAATGAAGTCCAAGAAATGTAACATCTACCCAGACGCATTTTGAATCTCATAATAGGTTTACACAAAAAGAGGACATAGCAGTAACCAGGTTAGATTTTTCTTTTTCAATATTTCGGCAAACTGCCTTCTTCGGGATGTTATTATGAAAGTAACGAATCTCATGATAGATGTATAATTATGAACAGACTAAATTGTTTCTGGTCTTTTGAAGAGCAGTGGCCTTTTCTGGGTCACAGAAGCAGGCCAACTCTATGTGATGACTCAGAGATGGTATCCATGTTCCACCCCCGTGCCACTCTTGTGAGAGATGGAAGACCTCATGCAGTCGTTCCGCCAGAACTGCTGGATGCTAATTGTACCTAAACACGAACACATCTTTATAGCGAGAATCTTGTTGCTGCTAGTTTGTCTCCAAGAGAAAGCGATCCGAAATTCCTAATTTATATATAAAAGAGAGAGAGAGAGAGAGAGAGAGAGAGAGAGAGAGAGAGAGAGAGAGAGAGAGAGAGAGAGAGAGAGAGAGAGAGAGAGAGAGAGAGAGAGAGAGAGAGAGCACCCATTGCACACCGGTACGACCGAACTAAGGTAACGTTAAATTACTGTTGTGCAGCAGGTTGAAAGAATACCCTATACCTCGGAGATATACCTTCACTCGGTTTCAACGACGTCACGTGACATGTTATATGGTGGAAGAGAATGCTGTCGCTTATTTTCCTTTTGAGGATGAGGGTTTAACATGGATCGGGAACTTACAG
Source organism: Littorina saxatilis (assembly GCF_037325665.1). Lineage (NCBI taxonomy): Eukaryota > Metazoa > Mollusca > Gastropoda > Littorinimorpha > Littorinidae > Littorina > Littorina saxatilis. The sequence continues at coordinate 66,032,372 of NC_090245.1, forward strand.
GACAACCGCGGCTGTGCTTGCAAGTTTGGATAGTTCTTTCCGTGACTGAGCATCGTTTCAGTCTTACCAAACTGAGGGTGGAAAATAAGCGACAGCATTCTCTTCCACCATATAACATGTCACGTGACGTCGTTGAGACCGAGTGAAGGTATATCTCCGAGGTATAGGGTATTTCAACCCGCTGCACAACAGTATCGGTCGTACCGGTGTGTAATACCTCGAGAGAGAGAGAGAGAGAGAGAGAGAGAGAGAGAGAGAGAGAGAGAGAGAGAGAGAGATTTGTTTGTTTGTTTGTTTGCTTAACGCCCAGTCCACCACGAAGGATGATATCAGGGCGGTGCTGCTTTGACATTTAACGTGCGCCACACACAAGACAGAAGTCGCAGCACAGGCTTCATGTCTCACCCAGTCACATTATTCTGACACCGGACCAACGTGTCCTAGCACTAACCCCATAATGCCAGACGCCAGGCGGAGCAGCCACTGGATTGCCAATTTTAAAGTCTTAGGTATGACCCGGCCGGGGTTCGAACCCACGACCTCCCGCTCACTGGGCGGACGCCTTACCACTAGGCCACCGTGTTGCGGTAGAGAGAGAGAGAGAGAGAGAGAGAGAGAGAGAGAGAGAGAGAGAGAGAGAGAGAGAGAGAGAGAGAGAGAGAGAGAGAGAGAGAGAGAGAGAGAGAGAACAACAACACAATTCCTCGTTTAACATGCTTTTGATCTTGCCCTCTCGTGACTCCAAAATACAAAACGTGATTGCTTTTTGCAGATCTTTCAACATTGCTTGAAAGAGCTAATCAGACAAAAAGACGACAAATGGAGACGGAGGCCTTTATAAGGATTTAAAGTCAACATTTTGTGCAGCCCAATAATTCAAATTGGCCAATTCTCACGGCGTTTCAATCAAATCTGTCCATTTTATTTAGCATGAAGGAGAGAAACTCTTCTTGCTTTTGATCTAACTCCAATTTGCCAAAATGGGTTTAACTTATGCATAATAACTTAACAAAAATAAAATCTCCGTGGCTAATCTCTCTTTCTCTCCCCCTCCGTTTGTCTGTTTGCATGGCTGTCTGTTTGCATGTCAGTCTGTCTGTCTGTCTGTCTGTCTGTCTGTCTGTCTGTCTGTCTGTCTGTCTGTCTGTCTCTCTCTCTCTCTCTCTCTCTCTCTCTCTCTCTCTCTCTCTCTCTCTCTATCTCCTTCTCTCTTGGCTTGTATATATGTTATGTACATATATATCTCTTTCCCTCTCTGTATCTGAGCCAAAAGGCCGTACCTATACCCCATCACATCCCTTCCCCCCTCTCAGTTCCACCCCTTCACCCCGTTCCACCACCCTCACCTTCCCTTAGCTTTGTGATATCATGGGGTCCTTTGAGACGAACAAGTGAGGCAAACAGAACAACAAGGGAATCCTCAAGGTATACTTATCGATTAAAGGAAATGGACACAGCCCCCTGTTTTTATGCGGGCCTGCCCATTACCCCAAAAGCAGGAAAGAAACAGGGAAGCATTTAACGACTTCTTCTGCCTTTCCCCACGAATCAATGGACGCAACTCGATTTGTTCTTTTTCTCCCCGTTGTCTTCGTGGGATAGTTAGCGTACTGAAGAAGAGGTCATGAGGTTTTCTGGGCCAAGCTTCAGAAGCAAGGCTCACTGTCGGGATATCAAGTACTAAATAGCTTCATCTGATGGGCTAGAGATGTTGAACGCACGTGCATGCACACTGACACTGTGACACAGAGGTGACAGCAATGTGGGGTGGGGGGGGGGGGGTGTGGAGGTGGTGGTGGTGTAGAAGACAGAGAAAGAGAGGGAGAGAGAACCAGAGTGCGTGATAGAGAGACAAAAAACAGAGAGAGAGAGAGAGAGAGAGAGAAAGAGAGTGTATGACTGTGTGAGAGAAAGAGATTGAGAACGGATCGAGAGAGAGAGAGAGAGAGAGAGAGAGAGAGAGAGAGAGACAGAGAGAGGGAGGGAGGGAGTCAACGAGACAGAGAAAGAGAGAGAGAGAGAGAGAGAGAGAGAGAGAGAGAGAGAGAGAGAGAGAGAGAGACGGGACCAAATGGAAAAACAAAATATGCGCAAATCCATCAAGTCAAATTCTCAATTCCTGATAGCAGAGTATGTCAAATTCAATTCCACCTTAAAGCTGTGGTTTATTTATGACTTTCAGGGGCTACGAGGTTGAAAAATAGGGATACAATCATGTACAGAATTCTGTACAGCAAACGCTACCCGAAACCCCACCTATACGGCGTGTATGACCTTGAGAGCTTCAGTCAACGCTTGAATTTTGCAGGGATAACATCCGGTTTGCTCTCTCAAGACTGATCATATTTTATCTTCAATAGAGATCAAGGGGAACAAATAAACGCCCCAGCGAAGATTCGAACTCTCGACATCGAGACGTCGTGTCTCATGTCCTAACCACTAGGCTACTGCGCCAATTGAGAAAAAGAAGGAAAAACATTGATATGAATTCATGTTATGTTATTCTTGAAGCAGCATGATTTATATATTTATCCGCCCATTGTTCAGAAGTGAAGACATGTATAACTATTTCTTAGATGTCTGTTTTCAGAGCACAGAGCACAGAGCAGAGAGCACAGAGCACAGAGCTTTGGAGAGATTCAATTACTGTTCTTGTCATTTTTCTTGCATGTTGTAAATAGAGATGTCGCAGCTATTTGCATGGCGCGACTGTCGTGTAGCATGACGGTGTAAACATGTACTGCGATTCCGTGAAACATGTTTGCAAATAAAGGCAAATTTTAATGGCAATGTTTACGTTTTTGCAACGCATGAATGGTAATTCAAGCGTAGAATGATATAAAATTATCTTTTTATTTTATTTTTTATCGTTGACAACACTGTCAAAGTGGCTTAGCGGTTAAGACATCGGCCCCGACATTTCAAGGCCCCGAGGCCTTGAGTTCGAATCCCTGCCAAGTCGTTTATTTTTTCTGCTCGATCCTTCTTGACAAATTTATATGCTCAGCTCTGAGAGAGCAAACCGGATGTTACCACTGCAAAATCCAAGCGTTGACTGAAGCTCTCAAGGTCATACACGGGGGTTTCGGGTAGCGTTTGCTGTACAGAATTCTGTACATGATTTTATCCCTATTTTTCAACCTCGTAGCCCCGGAAAGTCATAAATAGACCACAGCTTTAACATTGCACCGTTTAACGTTGCAAAAACATAACTTTTCCTGTCCAAAACTAAAACAAAAGATAGCTTCGATGGAATCCGTGACACTGACACAGAACTATCAATGTTGTAAGTTTCGCGTGTTACGGCTGAGAATGGACTTCATTGACGAACACTTTGATCGTACATTTAGACAGTTCTCCCGACTTCTGAATTTACCCCCTTTCTTTTGAATGTCAATGCAGGCAAACATCTCATTCGGATTCACCACCAATTCAATCTTTACTGGAGAAGGAGTCAGCAGTGCGCTGTGGTATTGAATGGCCAACGAACTTTACGGTATGCCAATGTTGTCAAAAGTACAGTATTCTAGTACACTAGTATATAGACTTGCCAACGTGCATCAGCCCAGAATACCACTGATTTGTCTACAGCAAGCCAGTTTTGTCTAAGGCACATCAGCACAGTATGAACATGCATTTTCAACAAACTTCAACACCCCCTCCCCCACCCCGTCAGGCCCCTCCTCCCACATTAAATACAAAAGCAAAAGAAGAAAAAAGACCGCGCTTTTGATGGTTAGCCAGTATTGTCAAAAGTACAGTTGTACAGTATGTCAGCATACGCATGTCACGCACCTCTCAAGGAAAAAAAACCACGCGATTATTCTTACGGTGAGGCAATGCTGTCAAAAGAACAGTTGTACGGTACGACATTTAATTACCAACAAAACCGGAAGAAACAAATCTCCAAAAAAGAAAAAGAAAAAGTAGTGTAAACCAGTGTCGTCCGCATAACAGTCGCATCGTGAAGGACTGAATTGCTAGCGCACGCCTCCCACAAAATTACTGAGGGCTTTACGGAAAGCTAGAGCTGTCAAACTGTACGGTTGTATAGTACAGGGTTGAATTACCGACCGCCCCCCCCCCCCCCCCCCTCCCCGAATTACCGCAGTTTTTACGGTAAGCCCGTGTTGTCAGAATTTCGCTCCGGAATCATGTCGAGTGAGCTAATATCCGGGACGCGCGTCGACAGCTACTGTCAAAAGAGGATTCGCTGCGGAGTCTTTTGGGAAGCTGTCGGGGAGTGACCTGCTCATACTGTACGCCAGTAGACAGAATCTGTCAGAGTCGGATTCACATCAAAGTCGGCTCGAATCTGGAAAGGAACCGACACATTGGATCCTGACCCAGAGGCGATTGCACGCGTGCCTGCAGACAGAATTTGTCAGTGTTGGTTTCACATCGAAGCTTTGGACTTTTGACATGTTTAGGTCATATGGGGTCAGCTGGAGAAATAGTCTAGCGAGACAGTAGATATAATCTGTCAGAACCAGACTGTCAGCTAATTCATGAGTCTTCGAAACCGTTCTGAAGCCACGGACGTATAGCCAACAGGATTCTCCACCGGGAAGAGGTGTCTTCATCAAGACTCAAACTCGTGTTGTAGTTCGGGTACCGACACTGACCCCAGTTTGTTGTCATTCAAAGCGATGTTGGTGTCCTTTCTAGGCAACCGATCTGAGGTCAATGCATTCACACCATCGGCAAGACGACTAGCTGGCAGTTCTTATCTCAGACATGGCTGAAGGGTCTTCCCCCGCAAGATTATACGAGCGCTCCTTGAGTTGAACAGACTCAATACCGTTACTTGTCAATGTCAGTCTCGGATATTGAAAATGGGGCCATGTTAAAACAAAAGTCTGCCAGTAGGTTTTTTTTTTATTATTTTTTTTTTTACCTCAGTTGCAGGCTGCTTCAACCCTTCCTTTAACTGTTTCATTCTCTCTCTTTTTCTTTCCTTTTTTTTCTTTTTTTCCTTTTTTTGGTCTTTTTTTCTTCTTGTAAATAGGCAGTGAGCATCCTTCTTCATTGGTCTTTTTTTTTTCTTTTTTCTTTTTAACTCCAACATAGCTGTATATTACACTCACAAAACATGGACATTTTCTATTTACAATGGAAATATTCCTTATATTTACAATTCAATTGTTCTACTTAATATTTGAAACTTAAAAATTACAAACACTGATCCCTGACAAGTTGTCTTTCTAAAAATACTAACACACATTTTCCCAATTAATATTACGTGATTTACAAAATTTCTCATCGTTTTACAACAACTTGTGTCTTGATAGCCAAATGTTATATCCTGCATCTTAAACTTAACCCTTAATCCAACCTTTTCCTCTATGAAATTTTCTATCTTCGTCCAAAACAACTTTACCGGTATACACTCACCAGTAGTTCTACTTGTGTCAGAAATATTGAAGAGCCGTCGAGAACGATTCACCCCCACACGTTAGTCTCTGCCACTAGGCGTGGCTCATATGAACACGAAATTCTAGCAGTAGGGAGATTTTGCTGAGAAATAAATTAAGTATTGAGCATTGGGAGGATTTCTCTAAGATTCATTCTGCGCGTGAGTAAATAAATAAATGAATACAAATACAAAATTAAAAAATTAAAACATGCGCGGATCATCTCATGATAGAACTCTACGAGCGGCGATATTTATCCAATAAAATAATAAGAGCCTGAAGCGAAGATCTGTCCCGTCTCAGATACCATGCGCGGGTCATTTCAAGACGCAAGTCGGCCAGTAGTGATATGCTTAATTGTCTTAGAAATATTACAGACCCGCTGGTGAAGATCTGTCCTTGACTTATTCTACACGTGGGCCTCAGGGCCTTGGATCATCCGAAGACAATTCTCTGCAGCCACGAATATTCATCTTAGAAACATTAAAAAATCAATAAGGACTGATCTGTTCAACTCGCACACAACAGCGAGTGCAAACTATATCTTGAAAAGACAGTGGTGGGCGAATGTCCGAGATGTTCTGAAGACCCCCCCCCCCCCCCCCCCCCACCAAAAAGTATATTTTCCTGCAAACCACTCCCGCACCCCCTTTTACATCCTGAAAAGTGTGTGAAAATCAACGCCGAAGAACATATTTCAAGTCGACATAAGGGTACAGTTCTAATGGACAAAGACAAGGCAATTTGGCCGTTGGGGATCCGTTGTAGGATGTTTGTATAAAGCTCTTTCTCCTGTGGGAAGACTATCAAGTCTTCGTGTGGATCATAAGGTCACTGACTCGGCGAAGAAATCAATACGACCTTTGGAACAGTTGGTGGATTTAGTTGTTGTTTGTTAACGTCCCTTCAACCGATATGGCTATGCGGGACCGATGCAAGTTTGTTTCCTTTCTCAGTTCAAACGGAACCGGCACGGTTGGCCTAGTGGTAAGGCGTCCGCCCCGTGATCGGGAGGTCGTGGGTTCGAACCCCGGCCGGGTCATACCTAAGACTTTAAAATTGGCAATCTAGTGGCTGCTCCGCCTGACGTCTGGCATTATGGGGTTAGCGCTAGGACTGGTTGGTCCGGTGTCAGAATAATGTGACTGGGTGAGACATGAAGCCTGTGCTGCGACTTCTGTCCTGTGTGTGGCGCACGTTATATGTCAAAGCAGCACCGCCCTGATGTGGTGGACTGGGCGTTAAGCAAACAAACAAACAAACAAACAAACGGTCTCCTTGTTTGACAGTATGTACATTTAGGTATATCGCTTTAAAAGGAAGAAGGTTCTAAACAGCCTGGGATGGCCAAATGTCAACAAGTCGCGTAAGGCGAAAATACAACATTTAGTCAAGTAGCTGTCGAACTCACAGAATGAAACTGAACGCAACGCAACGCAGCAAGACCGTATACTCGTAGCATCGTCACTCCACCGCCCGTGGCAAAGGCAGTGCCAGTGGAATTGACAAGAAGAGCGGGGTATTCGTTGCGCTGAGAAGGATAGCACGCTTTTCTGTACCTCTCTTCGTTTTAACTTTCTGAGCGTGTTTTTAATCCAAACATATCATATATATATATGTTTTTGGAATCAGGAACCGACAAGGAATAAGATGAAAGTGTTTTTAAATTGATTTCGAAATTTTTTTTTTATAATAATTTGTATATATTTAATTTTCAGAGCTTGTTGTTAATCCAAATATAACATATTTATATGTTTTTGGAATCAGCAAATAATGGAGAATAAGATGCACGTAAATTTGGATCGTTTTATAAAAAAAATATTTTTTTTACAATTTTCAGATTTTTAATGACCAAAGTCATTAATTAATTGTAAAGCCGCCAAGCTGAAATGCAATACCGACGTCCGGCCTTCGTCGAAGATTACTTGACCAAAATTTGAACCAATTTGGTTGAAAAATGAGGGCGTGACAGTGCCGCCTCAACTTTCACGAAAAGCCGGATATGACGTTATCAAAGACATTTATCAAAAAAATGAAAAAAACGTGTAAGGATATCATATCCAGGAACTCTCATGTCAAATTTCATAAAGATCGGTCCAGTAGTTTAGTCTGAATCGCTCTACACACACACACACAGACACACAGACACACATACACCACGACCCTCGTCTCGATTCCCCCTCTACGTTAAAACATTTAGTCAAAATGTAAAAATGTAACTCGCCTGCCGGGCAAGTAGCTTCGGGAAAGTCACTAGCCCGTCAGAAATTTCACAAGCCCGGTGAATACAACACACACAAATTATGAAACAGTATTAGTATGAATAACTGTAAGAACTGCCTGTTTTCACACAAAATAGCGGTGGTCTGTGCGATCGACAACTGGACAGCTTGCGCCTTGTCTAGCTTTTTGGCTCCGTTCTTCACTAAGGCAAACTCCAAAGAAGTGTCTGCACGTACAGTTTATTTTGCTTTGAAAATAAAACTCAATATTACAACCGAAAGTTGTTTTGCATATGACCAGCATTTTCACTGGCCAGACAGTTTCTACTAGCCCGGCGGATTTTTTACTGGCCCCTGGCGACCGGGCGGTTGATTTGGCCATCCCTGAAAGCGCATGTCTTTTGAAACTTGTTATTTCAAAGCTTTTTTTCCAAAATCATGATCTCCTTTAAAAAGTTTGAAAATGTGTCCGGGCGGGCATCCCAGACTTTGTGAAACACTTGTAAAGCAACTTAGCGTATTCAAGATTCTGAAAATGTTTGCTTTGAACTTCTAAGATACCTCGGAACTAATCGCGTACACGTACAGCGTCATATTAATTTAAAACAAGTTTGCACAACGTTGTCTTCACACACAAAAAAGAGCGTAGCAAGACAGTTTTTTCATTTGGCGTTCTACAAAACTGAAATCAGCGAAAGGTCAGTCCACGAGATAAATACCAGCAGTACCGTCTCATTCTTTGTCGACTTAACAACGTAATAAAACAGTCTTTGGGTTCGTCTAAGAGCATCCTATTTGTCAGGATGCTAATCACATCTCCACTCACTCAGACTTCCTGGTTATACAGTCAAACCTGTCTATAACGACTACCTTCGGGACCGATCAAAAACAGTCGTTATACACGGGTGGTCACTGTGGACAGGTGAATCAGATAGAAAAACAGCTCGGTGGGGAGGGTGGTCGCTGTGGGCAGGTGGTCGTTATCGAGAGGTGGTAGCCAGGGCAGGTTCGACTGTACTTCGTTGTATTGTTGTCATTTTTGTTGTTGTTTCTTCTTTTCCCCTCTTTCTTGCCTTGGGTTTCCTTAGATATGTATACATGAGCCTATAAATCCATCCAGTGTGCCCGTTAAAAGGGGAAAAAGTCTGACGGACAAGGATAAAGACGACGCCTAGGAATTCTATGCCCGACATCAAAATGGTCACTGGCACGCTTGTCCTTCCTCGGGTGAACTCTCATCAATATGGACACAGGTCAGTTTTCCTGATTGTTCGGGAAACGTTTTGTCATAAGTCCAATTATGGAACAGATGCGGGATTGTCCCCTTAGGGGTTAATGAAAGGGCCATGCAGAGAGAGGAAGGTGTGTGTGTGGAGGGGGGGGGATTAAGAGAAGATAAAGAAGAAACAAGTCGCGTGAAGCGGTAATTATCAAAACATTCCGTTAATCTGTCGACCTAGAAGATTTGAACTGTAGAGTCAGTCAATCAGTGAAGTGAGATATCGAATAAGACAAAACAATGACACAAAAACATATCGCCAAATGTATACATGGACAGTCTGTCTTCAGTGAATGAATAGAACAATGAAGGTATGACAAGAAAACGAAAGATAATGAGAGAGAGAGAGAGAGAGAGAGAGAGAGAGAGAGAGAGAGAGAGAGAGAGAGAGAGAGAGAGAGAGAGAGAGAGAGAGAGAGAGAGAGAGAGCTCAGAATTCAGACCTCAGAACTTTATAACACAAGGATAAAAGTTGTAGGCTTAGCCTAATCTTCCAACCTGTCCTTCTAACAAAATGTCATCTGACGACAAGTCTATAACAAAAAACAAACAAACAAACACAAACTAGTAGCAATGCATCGTTAAACGGGGCCATCAACGGGATGTTTAGTTTCAAGAAGAAGGGGGAGGGGGTCAAGGAAGTACACATTCAGATTAACATCACATGCATATCAAATAAAAACTTAAGAGCATTGCACACATAATCAGAATACCCAATGAAAGCCAGATTTCAGGGGGCAGTTTATATTGTCATCAAGTGTGTTTGCACTTGCCTTTTAATGGCTTTTAAAGATGTGGAGAGAGAGAGAGAGAGAGAGAGAGAGGGGGGGGAGAGAGAGAGGGAGAGAGAGAGAGGGGGGAGAGAGAGGGAGAGAGGGGTAGAGAGAGAGGGGGGAGAGAGAGAGAGGGGGGAGAGAGAGAGAGGGAGAGAGAGAGAGGGGGGAGAGAGAGGGAGAGAGGGGGAGAGAGAGAGAGAGAGAGGGAGAGAGGGGGAGAGAGAGAGAGAGAGGGGGGGAGAGAGAGAGAGAGAAGGAGAGAGAGAGAGGGGGGAGAGAGAGAGGGGGGGGGGGAGAGAGAGAGAGAGAGAGAGAGAGAGAGAGAGAGAGAGAGAGAGAGAGAGCGAGCTGATCTGCACAATATAATTATGTGTGCGCGCAACAATGCATACAGCGAGAGAGTGACGTAGATGTAACTTTCGGCAGTTTATGTGGGAGGCGGGGAGGAGAGAGTGAGAGGTCAAGAAGTGCAAGAGTTTAAGAAAGAAAGACAGAAAGAGAGAAATAAAATACGGAACTCAAACCCCTGAACGCGAAGCACCGTCATAAGGTCACGCTGTCTATGGGCGAATGCACGGCACGTGCGCTAGTGCATTGTGATGCACGTTTAAGTAGGCCGTCATGTTCATGAATAAGTGTCATTGAGAGTACGAGAAAGTGCATGGGCGAGGGCGAGTGCTTTGAGTGCGCTTAGGTTGGATATCAGTGTTTACATCATTTAAAGGCACACTGAGGAGCTTGTATCAAATCGCCGGTCGATCATTATTTACAGTCCACTACTACGACATACTACTACTATACTATAGTAGTAGTATGTCGTAGTAGTGGACTGTAAATAATGACTATAGTAGTAGTATGTCGTAGTAGTGGACTGTAAATAATGATCGACCGGCGATTTGATACAAGCTCCTGTGTTTAAAGGTGACGCAACAAGTCGTATCATTAATTTCATTTGCGTAGTCGATGATATTCAAGACCACGTAGACAGAAAGGCAGACAAAGACACAGGCAGACAGACAGACGGAAAGACAGACAGACAGACACACAAACACACACATACACACACACACACACACACACACTCACACTCACGCACACACGTGTAGTCTCCATCCCCTTCCCCTGTACACACAGCCAACCTCTACCCCCACCCAACTACCACCAGTCCCACGCACAGACAGTCCCAACGTACTCAGCAAGGCTGTAGGAGTCAAAGTTCAGTCCGCGCTGTCCCCACACGTTCAATGGCTTCGTGCACGCACCGCAATGCCAACTTAAACGTTATGAGTGGCTTTTCTTTGAGCCCAGTCACCCCGCGTATAAATGCCCAGAATAGCACACAGTGGAACGCGAACAGGGAATTAAAACCGCCCCCCGAATCTTTGAGGTGAAAGGGCAACAGCTTGGTGCAAAATCGAAAAGATAGACCATCCTGTTTTTGCATGGAGGCATATTCAGTTTCATGACGTCTGCGTTCATCTGCAGGCAAATTGATAAAACATGAGAACGGAAGACTAAAAAACGGTTCTATTGGGGTATGGTGAGGGTAGGATGAGGGTGGGGAGGACGGGCGACATAGTGGAAGAAGATGTGAAAAATATCTTATTTATTTTTAAAGTCTAATCATTATTTCAGACAGAAGTGTGGTGTGAAGGTTGAGATGTTGGGCATGCGTTCCGTTGTAATGATTTTCTTTGCGGTATGGATCACTGGATACGTGTGTATACACGCCGTTAGCTTTTCAGTGATTGGCCTATACTATCACGTGGGTTTGCTTCCCTCAGTATTTCCAAGGAACGAGATTGCAGGTCATGAAAAAGGGAGGCGTGTTTCGACTACCGTTAAAAATGAAAGTAGGTCACTGGGTTGGTCGGAAAAGAATGGACAGTTTCACGTGCGCGCAAGGTTGACAATGCCCGTCTGCTGAATGAGTGGTTGATGGGATCTTCTTTACTACTGGTCTTATAGAGGGGGGGGGGGGGGTCGCTTAATTGTAACCATATTTACTTTAACTTTGTTAACGTTTTCACACTTAATGAGTAAAACTCAACTTCAGTTGCATCCAATATACAGTGTAAGCACTGCATTGTAAAAAATAATGTTTCATTTAGTGTGTAAAGGTATATTATTCTCTTGAGAGGAAACGCAGTTAATCCAATTCATATTATGCCAGTTTGATGTTTTTTCCCCCACTTTGCTGTAAAAGTGCGAATATTATGTTGTCGGGAGAACGATGTTGTGAAACAGCATGGCACGCAACACCGTCGTTGTCTGGCAATAGGCAGCATTGATGTGCAAGATTATTGATAGAGGAAAGCTTGGAACAAACCACTGTGTATTTTGCATACGTTTAAACGTTTCACCCCTGAATTTCTCTATGAGATAATAAAGTATTCTTATTCTTATATCATGTTTTCTATTTTTTCCTGTGATTCATGTGTACCCCCCCCCCCCCCCCCCCCATTGAAAGGGGCTGTAGCCCCATATTCAATTAAACTGTGTCAGTGTCAGTGTCAGTCTTTCTCTCTCTCTCTCTCTCTCTCTCTCTCTCTCTCTCTCTCTCTCTCTCTCTCTCTCTCTCGCTCTCTCTGAAGGAATATTTTGTTATTCCTTTCACTTTGCCAGAGATTTGTAATTTTCGGAAGAAAGTCTCTGCATGATTTTCAGTTGTTTCTTTCGGATTTTGATCTTTTTAGAAAAACAGGGCTTTGTTTTTGACAAATTGTAAATTTGACAGTGTTATTGCATATATTTTTAAATACAAACATTGACACAAGGTATAACCGAGGATAGAGAAACCTTTTCTTCTCTCCCAAATTCTTTTATGAAATTAGAGGGGGGGGAGAGAGAGGGGGGGATTGACAGACACACAGACAGAGAAAGAGCGAGAAAGCGGAAGAGAGAGACAGTTAACAGAGAGAGAGAGAGAGAGAGAGAGAGAGAGAGAGGGTGGTGCTTTTTATGTCATGGTTGGTTGGTTTTAGTTCTTAATGCACTGTTATTGACAATAGTTTTCATTCGGTAAAAGGCAAATTCAATTACCGCTCTCTCTCTCTCTCTCTCTCTCTCTCTCTCTCTCTCTCTCTCTCTCTCTTTCTCTCTCTCTCTCTCTCTCTCTCTCTCTCTCTCTCTGTCTCTTGGATGTTGTAATAGAGTCCTCCCTTCAAACAGCTTTAAACGATGTAAATAACTGGTGTAGTGCTAATGCTATGCTTGTCCATCCAATAAAAACTAAAAGTATGGTAATTGCAACCAGACAAAAACATCAGATTTCTCCACTCAAACTAAATCTTACTATTGGTACGCAATCAATTGAACAAGTTCAACAGCATCGCGTTTTAGGGGTAATTCTTGATTGTGAATTCAAGTGGCAGGCACAAATACAGCATATTTGCAAGAAAGTAGCCAAGAACGTTTTCCTCCTATCTAAGTTAAAGCAATATACCGACAGAAGGACTCTGGAAATATTCCACCATGCTCATGTAATGCCTCACATTAATTATGTTTCGACGCTCTGGTATGGCAGCAGTGATGTCCACTTGAAAAAGTTAGACTCTCTCTATCGTCGCTCGGCCAAACTCATCGTAAAGGATAATGCCTCAACAGATATAAAATTAAAAATGCTTAACTTTCTTCCACTGGAAAAGCATCTCAAGTTAAACAAAGCCATTTTCATGCATAAATTGTATCACGGTAAAGTGCCGATAGCACTACTGTTTTTGGCAATTTGTGTCGATAGCACTACAGAAAATAGCGCAAACGATACGTAGCACAAATGACACGTAGCGCTAGCGGGACGCACCGTCATCCTGTGGTCGTAGAGGGCGCGCTTTGCGGTCTGAATGTCGTGATCGCAATCCCACACAGGACTGCTAATCAGGTCATCAATTTTGATACTTCTTCTTCTTCTGCGTTTCCAGCCATGCTAAATTTTCACTTCGGTCTGAAGGGCGAAGTCCGCCATCCGCCGCAGCGAAGTTGCCGACCCACACAGCTTCTGGTGGGCCTAATTGTGATACAAATGTCTGCTTAGCATTTCAACGAGCGTCCGTTAAAGTCAATAGCACCAGGGTCTAATCTTTTTAGGGGTCAGTGCTGTCCTGCTTTCAAATGTTGCAGGGAACGAGAGGTGCATTGTCAATAAGTTAATTATCGTCCTATTAAAATCCGACTGTGTGTGTGTGTGTGTGTGTGTGTGTGTGTGTGTGTGTGTGTGTGTGTGTGTGTGTGTGTGTGTGTGTGTGTGTGTGTTTGTGTGTGAACGAGGGGGATGTTCGCAAGTATGTCGGCTATGCGCACCCCGTTTTGTTCCCCTCTTTATTGTCTTTCAAGGGTAACATCTACATTATGACCAATACATCACTGCACCGATTGTCTCTTGGTTGCCCAAGGTGTAACACACACACACACACACACACACACACACACACACACACACACACACACACACACACACACACACACACACACACACACACACACACACCTTGACACACACACTGGATGTAAATACTGTTTCAAAGCCAGACAGCGCGATCACAGAGCAAGACGAAAGGTTAAAAATAATATATATCAAATACATGTGCATACACATGTACTTGAAAACAAAAAGTTTCCAAAACAAGCGAAACAAACCAAGAAAAAAGCCTGCCCCCCCCCCCCGTAACTGACACCTCTTAAACGAATGGCCACTTTCTGGCATTGCACTGGAGAGTTTGAGAACGACATTTTTTTTTCACCAAAGGGCAATGATTCAACATGGGAGTCACGTTCACGGAGAGTTTCCTCCCCTGTTTGAAAACTTCCCATGATTTTTCCCCTCCTTCGTCACAAGGTGACACTCTGTCGGGCTGGGCTAGCTTTTAAGTACAACGGGCGAGAAATTGAAGGGTATTTTCTATTCTCCAACACGAGAAAACTTTGTGCAGATGCTGAGAACGAGTGACATTTTTGCCAACAATGCTTGTATGGAGCATGCGCGGAAAAGTGCCATAATTGTCAGTTTTTGTTGGCAGGTTTAATTACCTAAAAACGATTTTTCCATCATACATGAATATGAAGTCAATAATATAAGGGCAACCATTCTAACTTGTGTGTGTGTGACGGGGTTGATTGCCTGAAAATGACCTTTCCATCAGACATGAACATGAAGTCAATGATATTTCTGATGTATTGAAATTGTCCATGTTCGAATATATAGGCATAGTGAGTGTACACTCAGACACATGAAAAACATACGTGCACCAACAGTTCATGAATCGCGTTTACTCTTTACTCGGTATACAAGAGAGTGAAAAAAGGGGAAAAAAGGAAGAATTGGACATAAAAAGAAAGTGAACGAAGCAGGGAAAAAGAAAGAAAAAAAGAAAGAAAGAAAAGAAAGAAGCACGAGAGGAAGATATGAAAAGAAGAAGGTATTTCAGGATCAAACAAGATAGCAAGCAAACAAACAAGCAAACAAACAAACAAACAAACAAACAAACAAACAAACAAACAAACACCTATTTACTCAAAACCTTGGAAGAATAGAAACAGCTATAATCGGCATCTTGGACGCTGATCAATATTGTCAAAACGACACCAACAACAAAACTTTCATTTAAAAGTTCACAGACATATACTTGTTCAAAACAGTACTCGTCATTAGTCAAAGCACAAGGCACAATGATCGTAGAAAATGGAAAATGTTCTGCCAGGAACCAAGGTGTCAGACTGGAACTGATAGTGATAGCTAGGTCTCCGAAACAATCAAAAGATGCTGGAAGATGTCTGCTAGTGCCAATCGAAAACTTAATAAACACACAATTCTAACATAAGCCACCGGTGATGTTCACGGAGAAGGTCAATTTTTTGCCAAGCAAAAGCGCATCAGGGATGAATGGAACAGTCTCCGGACCAATCAGAGAGTGCTAGAAGAAGTCTGCTAGTGCTAGATTAATTGGGCTGTCCGCTACAATTAGTAACAAATCCTTCTGTCGTCTGCTCCGGTTTCCTTTTCCTGTGCGGTCTGGAAATAGGAATCTGAAGTTCTGGTCCTTTCTTTTCCTTTGTTTTGTTTTCTTTCTTTCTGTGTGGTTTTCTCTGGCTTTTGCTGCTTTTGTGAATTTACTTGTTTTCTGAAAGTGTTAGTTTGATGTTGAGCTTTCTCACTTGTTTTGTGTGTGTGTGTGTGTGTGTGTGTGTGTGTGTGTGTGTGTGTGTGTGTGTGTGTGTGTGTGTGTGTGTGTGAGTGTATGTGTGTGCGTGTGAGTTCGTGTGTGTGTGTGTGTGTATGTGTGTGTGTGTGTGTGTGTGTGTGTGCGCTTATGCAATGAACAATCCCTCTTTGTTCTCCTTGTGTGTGGACTTTTCAGAGCAAAATCCACCTGATGACCACCATGTTTAACATTGTTATCATTGTGACGAGGGCTTTTAAGACAATGCACATGCCCTTTAAAACCTCATAACAGAATTTAAGCAGGGGAGGGCACGGCCACACTAATTCCATAATACGCACGCGCTAACACAACCCCTGTCACCCAATGAAGTTGAAGATGTTAAAAGATTCATGCAGCGGCAGATTATGCACGGCATCGTCGCCCGTGCTGTCAGACTTATGCGCCTTGGCCATTTTTCTTTTAGGTTTTAATGCGGACAGAAGGGGCAAAAGGCTGAAGATGTCACGGCCTCTCAATGCAGTTAGGCGGCAAGAAATGTACATTTGTGGCCATTTTCTACGGTTTTCTTGCGGCAGATAGAAGTGTTACCAAAATTGACTTTCTTCGGCAACTTAAATGTATTTACTTGTTGGCGTTATTGCCATTGAAAGGTTGTCGAATTTGACGGTGAATTAGGAGAGTTGAGTTGTCTTCTCTGTCTGTCTGTCTGTCTGTCTGTCTGTCTCTGACTCTCTCTCTCTCTATCTGTGTGTGTGTGTGTGTGTGTGTGTGTGTGTGTGTGTGTGTGTGTGTGTGTGTGTGTGTGTGTGTGTGTGTGTGTGTGCTCAAGAAGCTGTCCAGCATTGGCAAAATCACTTTTAAAACGGTAACACACGAAAAGTCCGAGGCATGGTAGAAATGTTCAAGTAATGTTCCAGAAATCCTCGGTATGGATCTTGCCTCTTGAAGACTGAATTATGTTCTTAGTAATTAATGGGTTCGCAAACAGCAGCCACTTGGGAGGCTGATCGAAAGTTCGATTCGGTAAAATGGGGGCGGCATTTAAAAGGGAAGTCTCCTTCCCACAGCGCGTGCTAAGCATGTGTTCTTGTCTTTTTTCCCTTTTCGTCTCTTTTGCAAAAAGCTCAAATTGTATGCACGTTTCGAAGGAGGAGCAAAAACCATGTCAGAGAGAAAGAGAGAGAGTGATACACACACACACAGACACACACAGACAGAGACAGAGAGTGAGTGTATGTGTGTGTGTGTGTGTGTGTGTGTGTGTGTGTGTGTGTGTGTGTGTGTGTGTGTGTGTGTGTGAAAGAGAGATTGAGAAAGAAAGAGAGAGAGAGAGAGAGAGAGTGAAAGAGAACGATAGAGATAGGCGAGCGAGAGAGAGAGCGAAACAGAGAGATGGAGAGAGAGAGAGAGAGGGGGGTGGGCGCACTTGCAGCTTTATTGATTAATTTACTAAAAACAGAATACGTCTGGTCCGCCAAAGAAACCTTTGCTTCGACTTCAGTGGTTTGTATTACGACTACACTAAATGAACATTTCTAGAAATTATAAACATATATTTGACTTCTGCCGGTAAAACACATACTATTTTCTTCTCTGTCTCTCTCAATCTATATGCGTGTGTGCGTGTGTGCGTGCGTGCGTGCGTGAGTGCGTGCGTGCGTGCGTGCGTGAGTGTGTGAGTGTGTGTGTGTGTGTGTGTTTTCTACTGATTTTGTTTTCTGAATGCAGACTGACATATAGCTATCACTTATGAATCAACGAAATATCTATCAGCACAGAGATCGACCGGGCTCTTGAGATTTGTTTTGTATCGCAGTGGAAGGGTGCTATTATTTCGTGTAAAAGCCAAGACGGTACATATTATGCTTTACAAGATAGTTTACACGGGACGGAACGTACTGTTTTCAGCTGTGTCGCAAAGTGCTTACAAT
>NC_090245.1:66060151-66065151 GCF_037325665.1 Littorina saxatilis
CGTTTTGGTTTTTCAACTCTGTGTGCTTGAAAAATGTAATTACTGTCGAACGCTGAATAAGAAGAGGAAATGTGTAAAATTGACTTAAAACTACCTGAAATGTTAGAATTGCCGCTCTGCGACGTAGTTGATGGTAAGCCTCCAAGAATAAACCAGATAATTTAATAATAAATCAGTGTCAATTTGCCAACGCACGTTCACATCGGCAGCACTTGCGGTTTCGCAAATTGTACGTCCATGCCGCCGATATCGTTCCAGTGGAATCCCTGTGCTTCGTCAATATGAGCAGCTCTTTGCTTTACGTGATATCCGCATTGAGAGCCCACCGCATGCCGACATTGTTCTTAAGAACATCAAATAATTATCGGCCTTTCCTTTCATCCGTCTGTAACGGTATTAATTGTGTCCTTTCCTCCTGTTTTAATTTGTTTTGTTTTTATCTTGTACCCGTATCAGTTTCGCGTTCAAATAGAGCAGCATCCATGATTCAATCAACAAATGGAAGACGAAAGCACAGCCGAAGAAAAGATGGAAAACATTTGTGTGTGTTTTGTCCGTTCTCCATTTTCGTGTATTGGGATAGACGGTTGTCCATTAGCTTAAAGCGTTCTGCAAGCGGTAGGAGCGATTGTTTATTTTGCGCAAGAAATAAAGAAAGAAAAGAAGGTTAGAAAAAGAATGTAAGGACACAACACTCTTAGGAATGCGCGCGCGCGCGCGCGCGTGTGTGTGTGTGTGTGTGTGTGTGTGTGTGTGTGTGTGTGTGTGTGTGTGTGTGTGTGTGTGTGTGTGTGTGTGTGTGTGTGTGTGTGTGTGTGTGTGTGTGTGTGTGTGTGTGTGTGTGTGTGTGTGTGTGTGTGTGTGTGTGTGTGTGTGTGTGTGTGTGTGTGTGTGTGTGTGTGTGTGTGTGTGTGTGTGTGTGTGTGTGTGTGTGTGTGTGTGTGTGTGTGTGTGTGTGTGTGTGTGTGTGTGTGTGTGTGTGTGTGTGTGTGTGTGTGTGTGTGTGTGTGTGTGTGTGTGTGTGTGTGTGTGTGTGTGTGTGTGTGTGTGTGTGTGTGTGTGTGTGTGTGTGTGTGTGTGTGTGTGTGTGTGTGTGTGTGTGTGTGTGTGTGTGTGTGTGTGTGTGTGTGTGTGTGTGTGTGTGTGTGTGTGTGTGTGTGTGTGTGTGTGTGTGTGTGTGTGTGTGTGTGTGTGTGTGTGTGTGTGTGTGTGTTTCGAATGAGAGTGGAGAAGATGTCTCGATTCTCAAACAAGCATTCTGCATTTTCCAGAACTCGAAGAAAAAACTCTTACCTTTTGTCCAAAAGAACAAAAAAATATACCACTGTGTAAAATCCAAAAAAGAACAAGTCGCGTAAGGCGAAATTACATTTAGTCAAGCTGTCGAACTAACAGAATAGTGATCGACAAGAAGAAGAAGAAGAACTAACAGAATGAAACTGAACTCACTGCATTTTTACAGTGCATCGTCAGTCCACCACTCGATGCACAGGCAGTGAAATTGACAAGAAGAGCGGGGTAGTAGTTGCGCTGAGAAGGAAAGCACGCTTTTCTTTATCTCTATTATTTTTAACTTTCTGAGCGTGTTTTTAATCCAAACATATCACATCTAGCTATATGTTTTTGGAAGACATGTACATGAACAGTTCTGCTTGTCTGTATCTGTGTGTGTGTGTGTGTGTGTGTGTGTGTGTGTGTGTGTGTGTGTGTGTGTGTGTGTGTGCGCTTGTGTGTGTGAGTGCGTGCGTGCGTACGTGTGTGTGTGTGTGTGTGTGTGGGTGTGTGTGTGTGTGTGATTGCGTGCGTGCTTACGTGTGTGCGTGCGTGCGTGTGTTTGTGCGTGCGTCCGTCCGTGTGGGTGCTCTCTGCAGTCGTCTGTATCATGCTTTAGATGTAACTATCCTACACCCTCCTGCCCTTGGTTTTTCCTTCATGGTCCATGGAACGTGACCTGTTTCTGGTTCTACTTCTTCAGTCATTAATCATAAGCAAGAACCATCACGTGTTTTTATCATCGCTCTGCAACTTTGTGATGAATCGTTGTATGATGTCTTCTTATTCACATTTTTCCTTTTGTTAATCTTTTTCTATTATCGCCGTTCACTTTTCTTTCTTTTTTTCTTTTTTTCTACCTTTCTTTCTTCCTTTTTTTCTGTCCTTTTTTCCCATCTTCCTTTCTTTCTCTCTGTCTTTCTCTTTGCCTCTGTCTGAGGTACGCTTTTCTTTGTAAGTAGAAAAAGAAACGAGATGAGAAGAACAAGAAGAACAAGAACAAGAACAAGCACAAGAACACGAACAATAACAAGAACAAGAACAAGAACAACAAAGACTACGTTGATGATGAAAGTAGGAGGCAGGAGAGGGAACAGGAAAACCAAATATAGGAACAGAAACAGCGACAAAAACATGCCCCCCCCCCCCACACCACACCACACACCACACAGACAAAAAAACAAGACTTCCCCGCACCCCTCAGAGAGCAGAGTTTCCTTGCCATACGCGTTCGCTTTACTTCTACCAAATTTGCCTGAACCGAAAAATGGCATTCGGTTCCCCCTGGCCTACCGCCGATGCATGACCTTTACAATTTTCAATAATCCCAGCCCTCCATCCTAGGACGAAATTGGCACCCAAACACGCGTCTCCGATGACGGAAGACGCATCGTCACGCATGCGCATGCAGCGCAATGCATATCGGGAAAGGCATAAAATGGCCGCGAGCCACTTCCGATATCCGAGCAAATGCGGGGTTTTAGTAACCGCCTGATAAATCAAGATCCTTGGAGATTTGCATGCCGACAACAATGTGTGTTTCTCCGTCTCGACGAGCACGAGAAAGTTTGGAAACTACTCGGAGGATAAGACAGAGAGAGGGACACACAAGTGGATTGGATAAAAGACTGATAGGTTCTTCATTGGCTTAGTTAGCCTTTTGCACGAGACTATAGCCAGTTACTTCTTGTGTAAAAACATGTGCGAACGTAATGAGGAAGATATATATATATATACAAACAAGCAACCATACATGCTAACATACCCCAAAACAAAACAGCAACAATACAACACAACAGATATCGAACAAGCAAACAGGTTAAATTAAGTCGAACATGGAAATGTCAATACCAAGTGTGCAATTTTACGAAATACCGCTCCATTTAAATGGATAATTGCAACACAAACACACACACACCCCCCCCCCTCCCTGTCCCCTCCCCTCCACCGTCATCAACCACCACCTCCCACACACACAGCGTCTAGAGCCGGAACGACAGCGTCATTGCCATCCTAAACAGACGAAAGGGCGGAAAATTCTCACGACATGCGCAATTCAACGCTGTCAAAGCAACTCTGACGTAATTGACAGGGAGACTGGCACGGCGTCACAAGGTTTTGCGCTCAGGGACAGAGTTAAGGTCAACCAGTAATGTTGCTAAAAATAGTCCACATAAGTTTTGTCCGATTTTCAAACCAAGGATAAGCATCCCCCCCAAGCACCATCTTTCCCCTTAAAAAAAAAAACCCGTCTACACAGCTAGCCTATAAAAGACCCCGATTGACTCGAATTACATTGTTTAGTGGGGAGAGGGGGGGGGGGGGGCAATAATGTGGTTCTTTTAAAACCACAGGTCGAGTTAAAAAATAAGCGGTTGCAGTCAACTGGTGTAAACAATAAACAAGTCGCGTAAGGCGAAAATACAATATTTAGTCAAGTAGCTGTCAAACTCACAGAACACGTGGAATTGACAAGAAGAGCGGGGTATTCGTTGCGCTGAGAAGGATAGCACGCTTTTCTGTACCTCTCTTTGTTTTAACTTTCTGAGCGTGTTTTTAATCCAAACATATCATATCTATATATTTTTGGAATCAGGAACCGACAAGGAATAAGATGAAAGTGTTTTTAAATTGATTTCGAAAAAAAAATTTGATAATAATTTTTATATATTTAATTTTCAGAGCTTGTTTTTAATCCGAATATAACATATTTATATGTTTTTGGAATCAGCAAATGATGGAGAATAAGATAAACGTAAATTTGGATCGTTTTATAAATTTTTATTTTTTTTTACAATTTTCAGATTTTTAATGACCAAAGTCATCAATTAATTTTTAAGCCACCAAGCTGAAATGCAATACCGAACCCCGGGCTTCGTTGAAGAGTACTTGACCAAAATTTCAACCAATTTGGTTGAAAAATGAGGGCGTGACAGTGCCGCCTCAACTTTCACGAAAAGCCGGATATGACGTCATCAAAGACATTTATCAAAAAAAAGAAAAAAACGTTCGGGGATTTCATACCCAGAAACTCTCATGTCAAATTTCATAAAGATCGGTCCAGTAGTTTAGTCTGAATCGCTCTACACACACACACACACACACGCACGCACGCACGCACGCACACACATACGCACATACACCACGACCCTCGTTTCGATTCCCCCTCGATGTTAAAATATTTAGTCAAAACTTGACTAAATATAAAAAAATAAGCCTAAGTCAGATTCGGTTCCCATGAAAACAGGTCGGCTTTTAGTCTTAGATCAGGACAGGTTTTTACACGGGGTGAGGCCATCTGTCCACTTTGACACCTACCCAAAATCAGCATCCTGACTGTTTCCTGAGCAGGGTGGAAATATGTTTAGCAATTAATTGTGCAGATTGACACGAATAACAGTTAAGAAATTATTTTATGAACACAATTGCCACTCTGTAGAGAAAGCATCCAAGTTGCTGTTTGGTATGTGTCCAATAGGAGGGATTTTCCTCAGACGGAATCCATCTCCCACCCCCGTGTCACTGCAGTGGCACGAACAAGACCTCGATCATTATGCCTTAAGGTGCATGATTACTTACACATTAACACACAAACACCTGGGTAGCGCAACTCTTGCTGCTGCTAGCTTTCCACTCGGGAGGAAGCGACCTGAATTTCCCAGCAATGGGATACCAAAGTAAATGGAAGTAAATGAAACGAAATTCCATGTTAAAGCTTTGCTAGATGT
>NC_090245.1:66070151-66095151 GCF_037325665.1 Littorina saxatilis
TTTACAGTATGTCATTCTGTTTAGAGCACGCAGATCATCCAAAGACATCGAATGACTGAAGCTTTTACAGTATGTTATTCTGTTTAGAGCACGCACTATCATCCAAAGACATCGAATGACTGAAGGGTTTACAGTATGTCATTCTGTTTAGAGCACGCAGATCATCCAAAGACATCGAATGACTGAAGGGTTTACAGTATGTCATTCTGTTTAGAGCACGCAGATCATCCAAAGACATCGAATGACTGAAGGGTTTACAGTATGTCGTTCTGTTTAGAGCACGCAGATCATCCAAAGACATCGAATGACTGAAGCGTGTACAGGCTGTTGTTCCGTTTTGAGCTTGCTCAATCATACTTACTTATTTTACTGCCCGTTATGCCGGTTGGCATGAAGGGCAGCTGCTCAATCATACAGATACACCAAATAAATTGAGCTGCAACAATCTGTAGCTCTGTTTTAAGCAAGGTCATGGTACATTTTAAGGTCAGAAGTCAAGGGGAATAGCGTTATTGCGTCCCCCCATCAGTTCACAGACAATTTCGCAGTAAAGGTCTTTTAGGCCAGAATAGTGTATCTGTCAATCAAGGCTCGCGACAAGTAAGGCGGTGGAAAGTGGTTCCGAATGTTTCGCTAACTCTTTTCAGTCAAAAGAGAAAGCCCGGTACTTTCTGCTTTTCTCCTTGCTTATGCTAGTGGAAGAACCGTGGCATGGATTAGCAGTGGGCGTGTCCTTTAGCCCGAAATGGTGTATCTGTCAATCAAAGAAATAGAGTGGGAAAAGTTAGTTTCCAATGGTTCTGGTGAGAGGAAAAAGCCGTGTACGTGATGTCGGTTTTTTTCCACTGGTGCTGGGATGAAGATGGCAGGGACCAACAGTGGGCGTGTTGCGTGTCTTTCAGCCACTGTCAGACTTCATTTCTTCTCCAACATACGCGTGAAGCAGAAAATGGCTTAAATGCTGCGAGGGGTATGGACGAAGTACTTGTTTGGAAACGGTGTAGTATGACACAGTGCTGTTAGCATAATTATTGAACTTGCTGAGGCAAAACAACACACACAAACGTTAATGTGTAGATTTGTAGTAAAGAACCAATATTTACACAATTATGACGAGCTGACCTTAGTAAGTGAAGTCTAATTGTCGTTTTAATGACCACAATGTAGAGAGGAAAGGGATTATAGCATGCTAGTTACCGAAGAGAAAAGCGTAAGGACAGAAAAGGAAAAAAAAAGAGCACCGAACACGTCAACACTTGACGAAACCACACGGTCAATGACGATTTCCCGCGATCGCTCGCACGTGACCCAATTCCTCTCGGAATTGTGGGAGATAAAATTACTGATAAAGAAGTAGCTGCCACTGACTGCTTCTTTCACACACAAGCAGAAGACTCACTAAGCTGGACTTGGCAAAGCTTTCTCAGCACAGGACGGCACTGTACTCATGATGTCCCGAAAGTCTCAACACGTCCACATCACATCATATGCCGACATAACAGCTGATGCAGACATTCTCCTAAGATTTTAATCGCCCCATTTCAGTCAATCTCAGTCCAAATTCCACACATCCCAGCCCAAGATAACCCTGTTTCTAACTGAAATCTCGCATACAAGGCCCCAGTAAAAAATATAAAAAAATACTGCATTCCTGTGGTTGCTTCCTACTCACACCCTGAGTAAGGCTTGTCCGTAGGAGGACAGTGGATCGTATCACCATCATCCGGAGACTTCACTATAACTCGATTCTCCCCATAATACCCAGATTCCAGTTTACCCTGTTTCAGTTGATATCTGTCTGAAATCTCGCACAATCATATAGACACCAGTTGAAAAAGAAACTGCGTTGTAGTGGTTTCTTCCCACACAACTTGAGTCTGTATAATGCTAGCCCGGAAATGGCGTACAGCAGTTCGTATCGTTATCATCAGAAGACGGTACACTACTTTACTTTATTCCAGTTTATCCTGTTTCAGTTCTGTCTTAAAGCTCGCACATACAGGCAACAATTGAAAAAATAACTTCGTTTTAGTGGTTCCTACCGACAAACAGTCTGCAAATGCCGGTCCAGGAAAGGTCGAACAACAGATCAAAGTATCATTATCATCAGAAGACTATAATACTTTCTTTCATTTCAGTTGACCCTCTTTTAATTCATATCTGTCTAAAACATTGCCCACGCAGGCTCAAATTGGAGCGAAAAAATGCACTCACCAACCCCACTACACTTTATAAACTGTGGGCCTTGAGTGCTGCCTGTTCGGAGGAGAACAGTAGATCATATCGACATCATCCGGGGACTGTACCACAACTCCGTTCTCTATCCTTTAGTCCCAAGTCTTCAGCTAATCCAGTTTCAATCAGTCTTACACTGACACACGCAGAGAGTGTAAGCCAATTTCATTACAAGGAGAAGGAGAGAGAAAAAAACTAGGAGAAAGACAACTGTGACATTGTTTAGGCACAGGGTGTCACTATGTTCGCACAATCTTGGCATTATTTTACACTTTGCACGCACGCACACACACACACACACACACACACACACACACACACACACACACACACACACACACACACACACTTGCAAGCACTCGCACATAACACACAACGCGTCATACAAAGAAAGGAGGAGGAGGAGGAGACACAGAAACAGAGCGAAAAGGCCTGAGAGAAGTCCATTCCGCAGAAGAAAGTACAATACAGTAGATGCTATCGAGATCAGCAGGAGACTATACCACAAGGAGATTCTCATCACAATCCCCGAAAGCATCATAAACACACAGCACGACGGAAGATAAGTTTAAACAGTTCTTTCTCTCGGGTACTGTGTTGGTCTCCTTTTGTAGAAGGCCTTGTATTGAAGACACGGACGTTCAGTGCTCTGGGTCAAACCTTCGAGAACTGTCGACAGCGACCACTCGATGATCTGATTTGGTTGCCTTTAGGGTCCAAAACGCCCTTCAGTCAAAGTCGATATGGAACGCAAAACACAAAAATATGAAGGTATACTGGTTTAGGTACAACTGTACCACAGTCATGTACTATGTCTTAGAAGGTTCAAAGCTTTGATGCTTCGACAATCCTTTTGAAATGTTTTTTTGTGTTTTTAAATGAGCACAGTTTCACAGACTCAACGAAGACGCTTTCTTCATGTTTCGTTATGCAAACACATCAAACATTTCATTTTCGTTGTATTCATCTTCAACAGTGAGACATCTTACGCGGTTAAAGATCAAAGTGTCGGGCATGGATCCTTTGTGATTCCAATATCATTTCCAGAAAGTGTTGGTCGTGACTCTGTTTAGAGTTAAAGGCCATTCTATCATCGTTGGACGTTTAAAGTTCAAGTCCATTCCATCATCGCTGAACGTTTAGAGTTCAAGGTCATTCTATCATCGTTGAACGTTTAGAGTTCAAGGACATTCAATCATCGTTGAACGTTTAAAATTCAAGGCCATTCAATCATGGTTCAGAAGTCACGCAGAGATCACAGCTTCCCAGCATCAGTAACATTGCGTGTATTACAGGTTGCAAACGAACATGTGAAAAGACCTCTTTGCAATGCCGTAGCTAAAACACAGTCCTGTCAGTTTATCTGAGGATCAAACTGGAGAAACAGTCAAGTTGATATCAACAGTAAAAAAAATGAAAAAGAAGAAGGGGGTCATCACCAGGCTGTGCTTAAATTGTTCAATGTATGCAGATGATTTCCTGACACAAATAAAATCTGCTGCTGATTGATAATAGAAGGAAAGCAAGGACGTACGAATCCCATAAAACAAACTTAATTCATTGCATTTAGCGGAACTTGTTTGCGCTCATTTAGTGAATTGCGACGCCGCGTTCTTTGAAGATGGCCATTAGAGAAAATTGAGAGAAGAGCTCAGTTTTGATCTCGGTTGTGATTTTATTACACAATTTTCTGTCATGCATTCAGTAATCATCAACAATAAATCCCCATAGAAGACAGTGATTTCATGGATCGTGCTTTGGCTCTTCGGGATAACTTTTGTGTTGTGGGAATTAAAATCAATCAGGAAAAACTGTCATTTGTGTGTGTGTGTATGTGTGTGCATGTGTGTTTGTGTATGTTTGTATATATGTATTTGCATGTGTATGTGTGTGCATGTTTGTTTGTTTGTTTGTTTGAGCGTGCGTGCGTGTGTGTGTGCGTGTGTGTGTATCTGCTTTTGTGAATAAGTGTCTGTGTGTTTGTTTTATGTTGTCACTTTGTCTTTTGTTGTGTTTCTGTGATTACCATTCCTATTAAACTAACACACACACACACACACACACACACACACACACACACACACACACACACACACACACACACACACACACACACACGCAAACACACACGCAAACACACACTTCCAGAACATAGGTTAAACCTTTAAGTTCCGATGAACCGCCTACATTGCAAAACTAAACAAAACTTTTACCAATACTGCTGTATCTATACGCCAATACATTCTTTAAAGGCAATGCTCATGTCAATGTCTAAAATGAAAAGTTCTAAAAACTAACCTCTCTTATTTTGTATCCACGTTTTTATAATACGAGTATTACATTCTTCAAAGGCAACAGTTAATTCACCAGGGACAATTAAAGTTCCTGAAGAAAAGTGTTTCCTACAAAAGTTCGTCCAGACGTAAAGTTCTTAGTTTTAATCTGGCTTCCTGGAATTAAAGACGTTATGGTCGCTGATCACGCAAGTTGCAATGCAATGACTAATGGAGACAGCTTTTGAAATTCACGTTAATGTCGTGACGGAGTTGAAGATTAATTTATGAAATATTTATTTTTCTGTGAAATGAACAGAAACTGGATTCTCATTTTGAAAATCCCTGTTCACAGGACAGGAAAAAATGATCACTGTACACGCACGTTTATGAAACATAATTACTATTGATTTACGAATCTGTAAGGGCATTATATTGTACCAATCAGACACTTGTTTGAGCTTTCTGAAAATAATCCTCACTGTTTCCCTTTGCAAATAACCGACACCAGCTTCTCATTTCAAAATTATATTCAAAGACAAAAACTTGTCTGTACACGAAATGGTCAAAGATATCAAAAACGCAATACAATCTAATTATTGATATTGAAATAAACCACGCATGGCAGGACATAATCATTGTTGTACTGAGCATAACCATAATTCTTTCCCTATCTAAGAACACATATAACATTCTCATTTCCAAAACCCCTTAGCAAAAACGATAACAAAAATTGTGAACTGAAGACGCAATGGTACGGGGTGTCAGCTAGCATTTCTATTTCCATTAAAGCCTTGAGTTTGACATCTTGTCGCCAAGCGAGAAATAATCGGCAATAAAACCCCTGAACAAATAAAAACAATTGTTAACTGAAAACGCAATGGTACTCGATGTCAGCTAGAATTTCTATTTCCATTAAAGCAGTTGGACATCTTGTCGCCTAGCGATAAATAATCATAGTTCACTGAACATAATATTTGCAATTTCTTTCCAAAGAACAGACCTACGATTATCGGTTCCAAACCGCCTTGACGAAAAAGACCTAAATGGATTCTGTACACGCAAGAGATAAAAGGATGTTTGGCTGCAATTGCCGTCCCTTCTGCATCTTTGATCGACTGTCAACACATGAAATCATCGCTTTCTTTTCCCTCTTTGAAAAACACCAATACCCGCCCCCCCTCCCCCCCCCCCCCCCCACCCATCCCTGATATAAAGACAAAAATGGTCGCTGGTCACGCAAGCGATTAAGGAAGTTGGGCAGTGCTGTATTCTCCTGTGCAATTTTAACTTTGAAAACATGGCGCTTGGAAGGAAAACATCCTTAATGTCAGGCAAAAAGGAACACCGGATTGGACAAAAACATGAAAACTTGGATGGCGTTTCTCACTATGGATTCCATCGCATTGGCTGCTTTGATCTGAACCAAAGACGGCTGTGGGAAGTTAATAAGTTGTGGTTGTCTTGATACGTGAGCTCAGTCTATTTTAGCTCCACCTTCCAGCTTGAGTGAAATGCGTCTGGCATATAAGGCCGCGGTTCAGATTTACATTGATTAGCCTACAAGAAAATATGGGAAAAGTGATACGGTTGTTGGTGCTCATGGTTTGAGAGCATGATACATTGTGATGCATTCATTATTTTTTTATTTCAGCAAAAAGGCAACATAAGAAAGCCCGTCAAATATAGACAATGACCTTCAGTGAGAAAATAAGAAGCATTGAAAGTGTTCATTCTACTTTATTCGTCCCCAGTTTCCTAGTAAACTCGACGCACAATTCTACATGGAACGGTAGAGCTTCTGATGTTTCTGTTCAAATCTTTAACAAGCAGGCATGTCAAAGCCAATTGATATATGAAATAAAACACCAACAAGCACAGCCAACTGGAAGCGATGTCGTTTCTCTCATCGTGGTATAGCGGTCGATTGCTTTAATCTGTGTGCAAAGGAAGGGTAAGAGAAGCTAATTGGCAGTGGTCTTCCTTTTGAAATGAAAAATGCTTCTGACTCAGTCGGCCAATGTATGGCTGCTTCTGTCCCTGTCTGACTGTCTCTGTCTGTTTGTCTTTCTCTCTCTCTCTCTCTCTCTCTCTCTCTCTCTCTCTCTCTCTCTCTCTCTCACACACACACACACACACACGCACACACACACACACACACACACACACACACACACACATCTCTCACTCACACACACACACATACACTCACACACACATACACTCACACACACACACACACACACACACACACACTCACACACACACACACACACACACACACACACACACACACACACACACACACACACACATCCTCTATTTCTAAATATCTGTATAGATCTATATTTCCTCTGTTGAGAGATTATTACAATCTCGGAAACAAATTTTGCTGACTTTCTGTTGTTTCTTTCACACCTGTGATTTTGTATATCTGCGTATAGTAGGTAAACAAAACGATAGAATGTCCATGATTTGTACTTTGGGTAGCTGACAGTCAAAACACCCAGTTATGATTATAACTATCAGTCTCTTTTGTCATATGTCTGCTAAATTGCTCTCTTTGTAAAAGTTTATATTCTTTATTTATTAATTTCCTCGCATAAAAAAAACTTTCCGAAGAAAAAGAATTGTCCACCAACCGCACTGGTACAATCTTCCCCCCTCCTCAGTCCCGACTTTTGATCTTCTCGGTGGTCATTTCACAAGGCTCTTCTTCTTATCAATTCATTTCACAGAATAAAAGCACGAAGAACATAACCTTTCTTTCCTTTTCTATCATCTCCGTCTCTCTGGTTCCAGTGTTCTCAGTCTGCATCCATCAACCGTTTCTATCAGGATACAGAACATACCAGGCGGAGCAGAAAACCCTTGCAACTATTCAGCTCCGCCTGGTATGTTCTGTATCCTGATAGAAACGGAGCTGAATAGTTGCAAGGCTTTTCTGCTCTGGTTAATAAGAGGACGATGTACGATTCAGTGGACATTCGAGAGTCGTCCAACTTAAGATGGCCGGGTAAAATGTCAAGATATGAGAGTTGTGGTTTGTCAGCCGATAAGGGCACAGTGGAACCCACCTTTTAGAACCTCATAAAATCTGCTGGTGGGTAAAAATATTAGCGGATCATTTCATTTTATGGGGGGGGGGGGGGGTTCCAAAAGTATATTGTGAAGATATGGGTGTGAAGGTGCAAAGCGCCAAGCCGACGGCGCGAAGCTTGAAAAAAAGGATGCAAAATGGTGCAATCTGGTGCATTCTGAGGATGATCATTACCAGTTTCAGGCAGCAGATTTTGTCACTGATTAATACCCCAAAAATTGAAACTCAATGTAAAATAAAGAAATGTATACCTCATTCAACATGTAGTCTTTGCTGTAATTGAGAAGAAAAGTAAGACCGTCTAGTTGCCGAAATGACAAAAAACACCAATTTCTGATCCTATCGTGTTTCGTATCCTAAGCACTTCGTACGGTTACCGTAACGGGTACCCAACAAGAGCTGTCGGGTGAGACTCAGAGGGGGGAGGGGGGTGAAAAGGAGGCGTGAACCCCCCCCCCCCTCTTTTTTTTGTTTTGTTTTGTGTTTGGTCAGTTTGGGATCAGAAATCCCCAAACACACAAAAATATTTTTATTTTTTGGCTGGGGGGGGGGGTGTGTTTCCGGAAACCCCAGAAAACCCCCCCCCCCCCCCCTCGTCCGCCCCTGTGTTTGGTGGCTTGTTGTCTGGGCAGCTTTGTGTCGGTCCGAGGGGAGCCTAATTGTCGTTTTTGTTTCATCCTTATCGTCTGAGGCCGCAAAGACATGTACAGTCTCGTGTGGAAGAAAGTTCTCTAGCTGTCACAATATACCGAAGTACGAACAGCAGGTAGCATCTGCTTCTTCCGTGTCATTTGCAAAACATATTGTACAAATCTGTATTTCATTCATGGCGAAAAAGTGTCGTCTTCTTACTAGATCGTGCATGAAAATGAAGTTATCTATTTTTTTCCACTCGCTCCATTCACCAAGGAGCTACAAGGATTACTGAACACATCAACACACTTTATCTGCAATTGCTTCATTCTTTACATATTCTAGCAATGTTCCAGACGGGAAAAAAAGACAATCTATACACGTTGCTAATGGTGTCGTTTTTGGGTGGAACCATCTTTCTGAAATGCGTTTGGCACTTTCGTTCTTGTATGGGTTTTTTCCTTTCTGTAAGCGCCCCCAAAGAGGTAACCGGCTTCACTTTTAATTGCCTCTGGTTTCGTAATATCACGTTAATTTATGTTTTTTAGACGCATTTCATAACGTCAAGACAGTTTAGCGGAAAGTTATACAAAGTTTTTTTTTTAATGACAATGTGCTTGCACACTGTCTTTCCTTGTTTGTTTTTTGTGCTTTCCTTTTTGTTTCATTACTTCTTATTTTCTTTTAAAAAAATGTCTTTCTTTCTGTCTTTTCTAACGTTCTACTCACTATACAATGTGAACAAAGTGGTATTAGGACCACTATTTGATGACAAATTAATATGTAAACAAGTGAATGGTAGACAACACAACATATTACTTTTTATTTCCCTTTGCACATCATTGTGTTGCGCACAGAGATATATATATATAAGAAACACAGACACACAGACACGGACACAGACACGGACACACACACACACACACACACACACACACACACATACACACACACACACACACACCCTCACACACACACACACACACACATCCAACCACCCTCACACCCTCCCCCCCCCCCCACCACCACCACTACCACCAACACCCCGCAAATTCCACGGACCATAAAACACACACCTCTAAAACACCAATTTTGCTGCTCCAGACTCTTTCTCTCGCTCTCTCTCACTCTCTCTTTTACGAGCACAGCAGTGCCAGTGGAAAATGCAGAATGCTTGCCTGAGAATCGAAACGTCTTCTCCCTTCTCATTAGAGACACGTTTTTTTCCCTTCTTTTTCTTGGTTTTAAAATGGCACTTTTAACGTCTGCTCAGTTTCCGACGAAAGCTAAAAAAATAGCCACACTCTGTATACCGCTCGGGTCTTTAGTGTCCGGTGGTCCCAGGTGCTAGGCTTTTATTTTCACGTGGGTTTTTTAAATGTGTGTGTGTGTGTGTGTGTGTGTGTGTGTGTGTGTGTGTGTGTCACTGTGTGTGTGTGTGTGTGTGCGTGACTGTGTGTGCGTGTGTGTGTGCGTGCGTGTGTGTGTGTCGGTGTGTGTGTATGTGAGTGTGTAGGTGTGTGTGTGTGTGCGGTCGGGGGAGGGGGGAGAGGGCAGTGGTAGTGGTGGTGAGGAATATGATTTGTGTTGGTGCTGTCGTTATCGTGAACGCAGTGATCCCCTCACCCCCGTACCAATGATTCCTCCCCATTGCTGGTGTCTAAAGTGTCCTTCTTGTTACAGCGACACTGTTTGAAAAGGTCTATGTGTCAGAGAAAACGAACATTTGAACACTTGAATCAGCAGTTATAATTGCTTCTGTGCCTATTTTCCCGGACATTTACTTATTGTTATAGCCATAGTGTCGACGCACAAGGAAATCCTCCTGCACAAAACTGACCGCAGCAACAGGGCTGATGTTTACGCATTAAAAATAATATTGCATGTGTTCAGAAAGAGCTTGTCTTTTTTTTTTTTTTTAAATAATGTACGGCCGGACAGTAACGTAGATGACGATTTTAGCAGTATTTATTGCTCTTAGGACTAGGAGATACACGTTATTCACATGAATTGATGTGCCGGAGTTAGCCCACGGCCGACTATAACATAGGTGATAACAGTTTAACTTAAGCATCTTTTTATATTAGTTGCAGGACACCCGGACAACATACAACTGAAATGGTCGCTTCTTATTGACATTGAGCGTAACGTCATTCATGTCCGAAAAGTTACATGCAGAAACGAAGGTGACTCATGACAAGTACCTTACGGCAAGGACTACTTCAGTCACGTCTAGACTTCAAACTGAACACACTTTTTGTAACCAGTGTGATCTTGTACATACTTCTACTGGAAAACGTAGCACGCATAGTACACACTAGTGCTCAACTGAACATGTGTGGTAAATTTGAAATGTATATATATCACATACTGTGTTCGAAACTGGTTATACTAAGGGTGTGCAAACGTGAAACACTTCAGTTTAAAGTGTAACTCCCAAAAGGGATCGATTTTGTTTTGTTCGCATCTTGTTTTTTGTGGTTTTTTAAATACGTTTTCTGAACTTACGTTTTAACGCAACATTAATGTCATCTGAATATTCAATTTAAAAGACACATGTGTGACAGTGTACAGCTGTGCCGATGTCCCTCTTTTAGGCGCGGTTTTGTTTGCACGCTTCGGCGAACACTAAAGAATTTCATCGGTGAGTACAGATATCTTTTGTTTATCTCACCACAGTCACTTTGTTGTTTAAATTTAAAATGCACAAAACTAATGCAGTTTACAAACATGCATTATGTCAACAACATACCGCACCAAACACCACATGACGTTATGAACGGCATCAAAGGTTTTGCACGAGTATACATTAATGGACCGGCAAATTGATCACCCGTGCATAGTTCTCTCGTTATTGTGGTTGTACACAGCTGCTATATTTTGATTTCCACACCTCTTTTGTTTCATGGTGATGGGGTGACGGTGGTGGTGGTGGTCAGTTGTGCTGTTAAATGGTGTGAGGGGCTGCTGCTGTTGCCTGCAACTTTGTTCTCATTGTTAACGAAGCATTGTTCGCGAAGGGTAACAGGCTGTACAGCAAACGCAGATTTTATAATTGACGTAGAAACAAACAAACAAATCTACTGACACAGACTGGTAACGACGGTTTTATGAACGACCTTTCAAACTGAGTTACAAGAAGTATCAGCGGTTTTAAACTCAACAGTTGCCTAGAGTGTACTCTACTGGGAATGCTGTCGTAGAAATCCTGGTCTAGTCACTAAACCTCCAGGACAATAAAAGTGGAGCAGGAACGCACAGAAAGTTTGACAAAGAATAAGCCGATCCACAGACGGATCTCTATGAGCTATTCAGAGGCCTTTTTCTAGAACTCTATCCAGATGTTTCCGGCACAGATAATTCACAGGCCCGGGAATCTAAGAGAAGTTCGTTAGTTCAGAGACGCACATGGTCATTTGACTCCGCAAAGGCCAAGAGCACTCGTAGAAACAATGAACGGGACTCAGCATGACAAACGCCCAATGAAGACAGCACAGCAAGGAAAGAAAAGGAAAGACAGTCGCAGCTGGTTCGTCCCCTTTAAGATTGGCACACATTGTTTAAGATGTATGTGCTAATAGCAATCGGGATGCTATGCATTTGTTCATGACCTTTGAAAATGAAAGAAAAACGGCACATCAGTGTTATGCATAACGCTCGACAAAAACGTTCTTTTTCGGTGTCTAATAATTTTAAACCTTGCCAGTTCATCTGCCTTAACACTTGTCAATGGTGCACATTTTATGTGTGTAAGGTCACATACAAAAAAAAGTGGAGCAGAGATTTAAAGGAGCTATCGCAAAAGGAAGGAAGGATATATAAGCCGACTTATAGACAGGTCTTTTAAAAGCTATTTATAGATTTGTTTGACCTGGGCCAGGATGTTCCTGGCGACTCAAGGCGACTCAAGGCGCACTTATACAATTTCTTTCGCATTAACAACTCAAGCACACTCATAATTATACACTTACGCATACATTACATGAAGATGACAAAGCAACAATACAAACACATATCCAAGGTTCGCCAGTTCAAAGAGTGTGAAGAGTCTTATCAAGGGTTTCAAAGTTTAAGAAAATCTCTTACACTCTATGGGCACGGAGAAAATTAAACCTTCAACTGAACAAAGTGATATCTTCACGAACAAGATCGTGGCATAATCTAACGCACACACAACAAAAACAATGAAGGAACAGGTCTCCGAAACAGCACATTGCGGAATAGTAGACGGCCAATTTTGGCATGGACAATTTAGACAGGAACACTAATGAAGAAGATGAAGGACAGTCGCAGCTGCTTTGTCCCCCGAGTGCCCTCCCCTTGTAGGTCAGGGTTGAACGGAACAAAGCGCGCCGGAGACAGAAAAGACACTGAAGTAAGTTCAGACACAGGGGTATTTGAAAGAATCCATCTTAGTCTGCACTTCTGTGAATTATGAAACCGGTCTGATCTCTGTCTCTGTCTACTTCTCTGTTACTTCGTCTCCGTCTTTCTGTATCTGTCTGTGCCTGTGTCCCTGCCTCTCTCTGTCTCTGTCTATCTGTCAGTTTCGATCCGTCTGTGTCTTGTCTGTCTATCTGTATTTCTCTCTCTCTCTCTCTCTCTCTCTCTCTCTCTCTCTCTCTCTCTCTCTCTTGTATTCGTCTCTCTCTCTTGTATTCGTCTCTCTCTCTCTCTCGTATTCGTCTCTCTCTCTCTCTCTCTCTCTCTCTCTCTCTCTCTCTCTCTCTCTCTCTCTCTCTCTCTTGTATTCGTCTCTCTCTCTTGTATTCGTGTGTCTCTCTCTCTCTCTCTCTCTCTCTTTCTCTCTCTCTCTCGTATTCGTCTCTCTCTCGCTCTCTCTCTCTCTCTCTCTCTCTCTCTCTCTCTCTCTCTCTCTCTCTCTCTCTCTCTCTCTCTCGTATTCGTCTCTCTCTCTCTCTCTATCTCTCTCTCTCTCTCTCTGTGTGTTTTAATGTATACCATTACCAATGACCATGTATGCTATGAACATTTTTTTTTTTTTTTTTTTCCTCTTTGACTGATTTAATAACCATGTTTTTATGTTTTTGCTTTGCTTCTTCTTCTGCTTTAATATTATGCACTGGTTAGTTAATTCCCTCTTGGGCGAGGGCTGGATGAAAAAAGATCTTTGCTGTATCTACTCCATTACCCTCAAAAAATAAAGTTGGTTCGTTCGTTCGTTCGTTCGTTCTCTCTCTCTCTCTCTCTCTCGTATTCGTCTCTCTCTCTCTCTCTCTCTCTCTCTCTCTCTCTCTCTCTCTCTCTCTCTTGTATTCGTCTCTCTCTCTCTTGTATTCGTGTGTCTCTCTCTCTCTCTCTCTCTCTCTCTCTTTCTCTTTCTCTCTCTCGTATTCGTCTCTCTCTCTCTCTCTCTATCTCTCTCTCTCTCTCTCTCTCTCTCTCTCTCTCTCTCTCTCTCTTTCTCTCTCTCTTTCGCTCAGTACGATTGTTTGTTTGTTTGCTTAACGCCCAGCCGACCACGAAGGGCCATATCAGGGCGGTGCTGCTTTGACATATAACGTGCGCCACACACAAGACAGAAGTCGCAGCACAGGCTTCATGTCTCACCCAGTCACATTATTCTGACACCGGACCAACCAGTCCTAGCACTAACCCCATAATGCCAGACGCCAGGCGGAGCAGCCACTAGATTGCCAATTTTAAAGTCTTAGGTATGACCCGGCCGGGGTTCGAACCCACGACCTCCCGATCACGGGGCGGACGCCTTACCACTAGGCCAACCGTGCCGGTCAAGGTACGATTAATCGTCACCAAATAGACCGGCACAGAGAAGTGAAAAATTACAGGATAACAAAGCAATGAACACTCTTCAAAGCTTAACTCACTCAGTCTGCCTGTAGGTTGTCTCCGTCACAACAATACTCTTGTCGATGCTGTATTGGGGATTGTTTCAAAGTTTAACAACAGTATTAAGTGATTATCAAGCCCAAAGAACATATTTGACCAAAAACTGAACGCAGATATGAGTGCCTTTTAGAATACAGAGAAAAGGCAGGACAATAACCTGCAATAAAAAAGAAGTCCTTCTTCTTGTTCTTCTGCGTTCATTTAGTGAAACTCCTACGTACACTCGTGTTCTTTGCACGAGTGGGTTTTTACGTGTATGGTCGTTTTTACCATGTCATTTAGGCAACCATACCCTGCTTTCGGAGGAGGAGTTCCAAGTCCAAACACCACTTTCTTCTGTCTCACACAACCTTCACCTCCGTTCCTTTCACGCAGTCATGTCAACCATACATCACAGCATCTACCCAGACCCCTCAGACGGCGAAGGCCTTAAAAACTAATGGCACAAGCACCATCGCGCGCGCTCTCTATCCCTACTCCTGAACGACTATCGTGTCGAACCAGTAATTAGTTTGATCTAACGTGGTGGCCCATTTAGTACGCATTTAGGTAATAAGCAAACTGCACACCAAGGCAGCGAATTTACCCCCAAGTGAACCAACGCCGAGGGGGTCGATTAGACTTGGTTTAGGTGCCATGGCAAGGGATGGTCTTACTTAGATGTTTACACGCTCGTTTTGGAAGGAAAAGATCTAGAGCCACAGTTTTCGAGTGCTGTCTCTGAGAATCTAATCAACATGAGGGATGTGTTACTTGCAGTGGCGGCACTATGAGCAATCTTCCAAATTTAAGCAAATGTAGGGGGGGGGGGCGAGGGGGTAGAAGAAGATGTAGAATATTGGGAAAAGGTTGAATTGGAGGGGGGGAGGGGGGGGAGTGCTGGTGGCATACAGACTTACACACAGCTTTTTATACTCCAGCAGCAAAACATACCAAGAGGAACAAAGCACACAGACCTGGGAGGATTTGATTTTCCATCTTCAACTTTTTCCACTGATGCGGTTCAAAGAAGTTCCTTTTATCAGACGCATCATTGTAGTTAGTTAAAATGCAAACTTTTTAACCCTACTGTTGTCATTTAATGTTTTAAAACCCCATCCATGCGAGCGGATATAATATGTGCGAGTCTACCCAATATTTGCCGCGGGACTGTCATGGATGATTTTTATTTTCAGGCAAGCCTGAGGAGCCGGGCAAAAAGTATAGTATCTTGGCATCCCCAGGCGCGACCGAAACAATTATGCAGATCGCTGCACATTGCAGTGCTTCTATATATGGAGTATCGAGGGCAAGAATGCCAAGAGGATTGCTCCTCAAGTCACGAAGGTGTCTAAGAATTCCCGAAAATGAAATTGTTGGTCACGTTTGCTGCAAAAGCGCTGGAATTGTGTCTCATTTGCTCCGTGTGTTGCACAACCAAGACTCTGGAAAGTATGAGCGTGTGTGTGTGTGTGTGTGTGTGTGTGTGTGTGTGTGTGTGTGTGTGTGTGTGAGTGTGTGGGTGCGTGCGTGCTTGCGTGCGTGCGTGTGTGTGCGTCCGTGTATGTGTACGTGGGTGTGTGCATTCGTGCGTGCATACGTGCTTGCGTACGTGCGTGTGTGTGTGTGCGTGCGTGCGTACGTACGTGCGTGCGTGCGTGTGTGTGTGTGTGTGTGTGTTTGTGTGTTTAATGGCAGATAAACTGCCAGACATGTCGAGCTTCTTTAATAATTTTCGTGTCCGAGCCCAAGGATGGGCTTGTCCCATGCAAACACCAGGATACACCAGAGGTTTTTGATATGGCCCTTTGCACGTGGAGAACGTACACACTATCAGGCTATCCCTCCACTTG
Organism: Littorina saxatilis; assembly: GCF_037325665.1. Classification (NCBI taxonomy): domain Eukaryota; kingdom Metazoa; phylum Mollusca; class Gastropoda; order Littorinimorpha; family Littorinidae; genus Littorina; species Littorina saxatilis. The sequence continues at coordinate 66,086,096 of NC_090245.1, forward strand.
GTCACATGCCAAAACATCAACTGACTGCTTATTTTGGTGAACTGGAATTTGTGGATGAATCAATTACATAAAAGTTCATATATGGTTAATTAATTAATTGATCAAAAACTGTCCACTGTGCACAGATAGCACTCGGGCTGTTCAACTTGTCGCATGTGACCAAGTGGAGCAATGGTCTAGCTTACCCCATGTAAACGCCTGGCAAGACCTGAGACGGTGAGCAGAACTGTTTACACGGGGATGAGTATGCCTTCAAAGACACCATGCGCAACTTCATTTCAAAACGTTGCTGAGAGTGAAAGTATTTCAATTCCATGCAGACCAAAGCCGATCCGACCGACGTGTAAGAAAATCTTGTTTTAAGATCCGGCAAAGACGCGAGTTTTTACCAAACAGGTTAGGGGGTCCTTATCGACCATCTCTCGAAACCGAAATAACCTTGGAGGTAAAACAGAAGGCAACCGCATGAGTCTTGGATGTTTCTAGAGCAGTAACAAGTTAGAGAGGCAGTCAAGCAACGTGGAAGTACTGAAATCAAAGGTAACTTGTTCGTGCACACCAACTTCTTCATTGTTATAAATCCGTCCAGGCTTTTTGCCTAGGATTAGAGCATATTTCCACGTAAACACATACCCTTCATTAACTGTTTGGTTTAAACAGTGGTATATTCAATAATTATTTGGCAAAATACATTACTAACATAATATTTAGAAACAACAGCAAGCTATAATTATAGCTTCTATCGGTTATACTAAGGAGCACACACATGATAATTAGTCAGTCGGCTAAGGACCGTTTTGGTTACTTTTTGGCGTCACGTTAGCAAACACTTTTTTCTGATAGATTTTAACACCACAACACTAAATCGAAAGTTTTGGGGCAATATTCCAAACCACCGGTGAGAAAAACGTTGGTTTGTGTGTATGTTTTCCTTCTTTGGCGTTACTATTCTTGTTTTGTGGGTTGGGTTCATAAAACGGACATAAAACTTAAACCGCTTGACAGAAATTATATAACTGTAAATCATTCGAAAGGGAAGGCATTCATGTACATGTTTGTGCCACTTAAAATGACGTCATTATCTGTTTGTTTTTGTGAAATTGACAAGAAGAGCGGGGTAGTAGTTGCGCTGAGAAGGATAGCACGCTTTTCTGTACCTCTCTTCGTTTTAACTTTCTGAGCGTGTTTTTAATCCAAACATATCATATCTATATGTTTTTGGAATCAGGAACCGACAAGGAATAAGATGAAAGTGTTTTTAAATTGATTTCGAAAATTTAATTTTGATAATAATTTTTAAATTTTTAATTTTTAGAGCTTGTTTTTAATCCAAATATAACATATTTATATGTTTTTGGAATCAGAAAATGATGGACAATACGATGAACGTAAATTTGGATCGTTTTATAAAAAAAATTATTTTTTTTACAATTTTCAGATTTTTAATGACCAAAGTCATCAATTAATTTTTAAGCCACCAAACTAAAATGCAATACCGAAGTCTGGGCTTTGTCGAAAATTGCTTGACCAAAATTTCAACCAATTTGGTTGAAAAATGAGAGCGTGACAGTGCCGCCTCAACTTTCACGAAAAGCTGGATATGACGTCATCAAATACATTTATCAAAAAACTGAAAAAATTTCTGGGGATATCATACCCAGGACCTCTCATGTCAAATTTCATAAAGATCGGTCCAGTAGTTTAGTCTAAATCGCTCTACACACACACACACACAGACACACACACGCACATACACCACGACCCTCGTCTCGATTCCCCGCTCTACGTTAAAACATTTAGTCAAAACTTGACTAAATGTAAAAAGGAGGAATAATTGCAATCACACACACACACACACACACACGCACACACACACGCACGCACTCATACACACACACACACACGCGCGCGCGCACGCACGCACGCACGCACGCACGCACGCACACACACACACACACACACACACACACACACACACACACACACACACACACACAAAGACATACACAAACATACCGACAAAATGACAGACATACACACAGTGAGACAAACCGACACAGAAACCCCCACACATGCACGCACGCACTTATGTACGCAAACAAAGACGTAGAGATGCTTATAGAGAAACACTTACGCAACAAAAAAAACACGCACACAAACACACAGACAGACAAACTTCATTCTTGGTAGAGAAATGCATTTCTTTCTGTATTGCTTTCTCTTTAAGTGCACCTACCTCGCAGAGAGAGAGAGAGAGAGAGAGAGAGAGAGAGAGAGAGAGAGAGAGAGAGAGAGAGAGAGAGAGAGAGAGAGAGAGAGAGAGAGAGAGAGAGAGAGAGAGAGAGACTGAGAGAGAGACTGAGAGAGAGAGAGAGAGACACACACACACAGACAGACAAAGACACAGAGAGAAAGAGATAGACAGACAGAGGGAGAGACAAACAGACGAACACACATACAGACATAGACAAACACACAAACAAAGACACACAGACAGACTTCACTATTGTATGTGCAAGTAATTTTGTTAAACCACACGTTACGTTCACCACTGAACGTGAAACCATGTAAAACGTTACTATCTCAGATAACGGCACTGACGCTACCGGAAATAGAATTTATCAGTGAAATTCTACCATCAATTTAGTAATCGATGCGATGTAAATTATCCTAAAACTGTGGTAACATCGTTTAGCATTTAGGATCAAAAGTGCCAATGTGTACACAATGCACTAATCACAGACAACAGTTATACACTTTACGTACATGTAACTCTCCAACTGACATTGTCTGCCACTTGAAACAAATGACTTTCGAAGGAAAATTAACTCCAATATATAAATATTATGTATGATTTTTAATAATTACTTGCACTTTTTGAAAATAAAGCTTTTTCTACGATAAGGTGTTTACCCCCTAAATGTATAAGTCATCCGGTAGAAAAACCGGAAGTATCGTGTACTAAGCATATGTATATGTTTAAAAAGTTAATTGTGTTAATGTAGAACATCTTGCCTATGTATATGTTTAGGTTTTGAATACTTTAGGGGAAAACCATAGCCATTATTCATTCATCTTCAACTAACACCCCTAATCTCAGGGCACATTTTGTTAGTGGGGGTAGGGTTTCAATCAGTCAAAAATCACTTTCATTCAATATTTTCTGCCATTTCAAATACATACACGTAATTGCACAATTTCTTGAATTTTAAGATGCTTTAACTGACTATACCAAGAAAACCTGCACTTTTTGTAGAATTAGTTTTTTGTCCATGATTTATGTTTAAAAATGTCAATTTTTACGACCAAAAATGCTAACGGTTGCCTCACCAGAGGACACGTACCAACGACGTGAATCGTGTCTGCCAATTAAAATGCATATATTTTGAAATAAGGGGAATCATAACATATTTCACTGTAAAGTGTCTCACTCTAATACCTTCTGGGTTCATCGTGTATTTGGTTAAGTGAATTGCAGATAAGTTTTTTTTGAAAATAAGAGCTATACATATATTTTATTAAAACTGAAACTGGTGGAGTGAAAAACAGACCTGTTTTGAAGAAGTCGTACTAAAATCATTTATGGGCTTGAACTTCACAGTTTGCGTGTTATCTTTTAAAGAAAACCCGTTTTCATCACTAACAATGACCTAATTTACACATACATATCGGTCGGTCATAGTCGCGTTTTTTTAGAGAGGTAGTGTACAAAATGTCGTTTTGTACGTTTAAAGTACATGTCCATTATTTTAGTCATATATCAATCAATAAATAAATGCGCATACTTTTATTAAACGTTACTTTCACTTTAAGATCGCTTCTAACATTTAGTATAATTTCTGACAAATGCACGCTATGTAATAAATTGATAATATTATGGACGCCATGTGGTAAAACCGGAAGTTGAATTATTTTGCGATAGCAAAATCCTTTTACAATGATCACTTTCCTTTTATATTAAGCTGATCTTTAACGTTATGGGTAAAAATCTAACAGATTGAACCAAATTATCCTTTTTCAAGCCTGTGTATGTGTAAACTCTTTTTTGCTTCGACCCGGTTCGGTTTTCGGAGTTGATTCAAAATCATCCATTATGTATCTTATGTGACTGTTGTTTTCCTCGGTAAACTAACAATTGTTGATGTAAAATAATTCTAGCTGTGAGAATAAACAATTTTCAAGATGTTTTTGATTGCGGTTTCAACCAGGCGTTCAGTTAGCTATACATATCGATTGAGAAAATGGCATTTCCTGTTTTGTCGTCCGCATGTTATACAGATGTTGTTAAAAATAAAACTGTGTATACGAATTAGGCATTTTACTTGCTGTCTGATGGCAAAAATCTTTAGCTTTCGTTTAAGGTATAATTTGCTTATATCCGTATGCAGTCAAGCGGTACATGACGGTTTTTTGTAACCTACCCCCTGCGTCATGGCTGCATTTTTGCAGAATATGGGTCATGTTACAAAAACGGTTCTCATTCTTAGGTGGTTGGGTTTAGCCATTTGTCGTTTACCGAACTGTGGCTGCAAATAAAACGAACTTTCCAAAAAACATAATATCTAATGTGACCACCAAAAGTAACCTTTCCACTATAGCCAGCCAGGTGACTAAATAGCTTGTGGCACGACTGTTACATTACTTTTACTCTCTAAACCTACGAAATAAACATTAAAACTAAATATAAGAAAGACGAGAGAGGACAAGAGAGATGGATGGAATTGATAAGAGAGAGAGGGAGGGAGGGAGGGAGGGAGAGAGAGAGAGAGAGAGAGAGAGAGAGAGAGAGAGAGAGAGAGAGAGAGAGAGAGAGAGAGAGAGATAGAGATGAGAGAGAGAGAGATGAGAGAGAGAGATAGAGAGAGAGAGAGAGAGAGAGAGAGAGATGAGAAAGAGAGCGAGAGAGAGAGAGAGAGAGGGAAAGAGAGAGAGAAAGAGAGAGAGAGAAATAAGAGATGCACTGCTCAAATTTATATTTTGACTAACATCTTGATTAACTTCAAAATTAGTTTGTCCGGGTTGGGTGGAACATATTCTAATTTGCTTTGCCCGAAAGCGGCTGTTTCCTTCACAGCGTTCTTTAAAAAAAATAAAAAATAAAAATGGCTGAATTATTATCGCATATTGATACAGGATGACCTACCAAATTATTTCGGCAACAAAATTCAAACTCTTCTTACACGACAGACAGATAGACTGCTGGTTTGTGGTATGTTCTTCGGTGTGGAATGATGTTTTATCGCATGTAAACATTTATTTATTTATATGGGATATTTATATAGCGCTTGACGTTCTCTTAGCTCTTTACATATTAATGTCTGCCGAGTGAGATGGAATGTTTTACACAATATATCACGCATTCACATCGGCCAGTAAATCTCATGCCATTACGGCGAATATTTACTTTTCACGGCCTATTATTCCAAGTCACACGGGTATTTGGTGGACATTTTTTTATCTATGCCTATACAATTTTGCCAGGAAAGACCCTTTTGTCAATCGTGGGATCTTTAACGTGCACACCCCAATGTAGTGTACACGAAGGGACCTCTGTTTTTCGTCTCTTCCGAAAGACTAGCACTTGAACCCACCACCTGGGCTAGGAAAGGGGGAAGAAAATTACTTACGCCCCGACTCTGGGTCGAACTCGCAACCTCTCGCTTCCGAGGCAAGCTAGTGCACTTACCACTCGGCCACCCTTTCCCTGGGCAAATATGCGTGGGTGTACATGATTGCAAACAAGAGATTGAATGTATTTCAGTAGCTGTGGTGCAAACACACTCACCCAAGAAAAGAAAAAGAAACAAAACGGGTATTGGAGAAAATTGCCCTGCAAACTTGCTATACAACCTGTGTACCTTTTCAAGTTTGAAATCTTGAGCAAAAAAAACCAGGATGAATAATTTTAACACATGCTTAAGTCTTGTGGCATAGCGCTATGACCGGGTCAAAACATGGCTTGTCTCTCCGCGTTTTTATATGTGTGTTTATTTTCTTCTCTTTAATCATTAACCAGATGTTTGCGTTCGGCACAAGTTCACATGAGAATGATCTAAAAAGAAGGTGGATGTATGACAGATTGTACTTTTGTTTATACCTAGTTGTTAACACCTGCTTTATCCATTACTGCTGTTGATGTTTCCTTGATGCTATCAGATTATAATTATCTAGTTTGACACAAACAAAACAAAACGAAAATACATGTTAAAAACCTCTTCCTGCTCGTGAAAATCAAGTTTTTGTTAACAAATCCGAGAACAGTCAACAGGAAGTTACCAGCACGGACCCAAAAGGCCGAACGTTCGGTTACGTCCGGAAAAAAATCTGGCGTTTTTGAAAGAATGCCACTTTCCCCGCAAAAAGTAACTGATTATTCATTTAGATTTTTTGATTTAATCCTACTTTTTTGTGCAGGAAGCAGCTAGCTTAATTGCTGTCGAAGCGACCAAGGTGAAGACCTTTCGTTGCGTTGGTGAAATAGACAGATCTGTGGCTGCCTGAATGATGACTTTGCCTCTGTAGTCTGAGACAAAACAGCAAGCGGAACTGTCTCAACTTTATCTTCTCATTTTTGCCCCCCTTCACTCGTTCTTCATATTTTTATATTTAGTCAAGTTTTGACTAAATATTTTAACATCGAGGGGGAATCGAAACGAGGGTCGTGGTGTATGTGCGTGTGTGTGTGTGTGTGTGTGTCTGTGTGTCTGTGTGTGTGTGTGTGTGTGTAGAGCGATTCAGACTAAACTACTGGACCGATCTTTATGAAATTTGACATGAGAGTTCCTGGGTATGAAATCCCCGAACGTTTTTTTCATTTTTTTGATAAATGTCTTTGATGACGTCATATCCGGCTTTTCGTGAAAGTTGAGGCGGCACTGTCACGCCCTCATTTTTCAACCAAATTAGTTGAAATTTTGGTCAAGTAATCTTCGACGAAGCCCGGACTTCGGTATTGCATTTCAGCTTGGTGGCTTAAAAATTAATTAATGACTTTGGTCATTAAAAATCTGAAAATTGTAAAAAAAAATTAAAATTTATAAAACGATCCAAATTTACGTTTATCTTATTCTCCATCATTTGCTGATTCCAAAAACATATAAATATGTTATATTCGGATTAAAAACAAGCTCTGAAAATTAAATATATAAAAATTATTATCAAAATTAAATTGTCCAAATCAATTTAAAAACACTTTCATCTTATTCCTTGTCGGTTCCTGATTCCAAAAACATATAGATATGATATGTTTGGATTAAAAACACGCTCAGAAAGTTAAAACAAAGAGAGGTACAGAAAAGCGTGCTATCCTTCTTAGCGCAACTACTACCCCGCTCTTCTTGTCAATTTCACTGCCTTTGCCATGAGCGGTGGACTGACGATGCTACGAGTATACGGTCTTGCTGAAAAATGGCAGTGCGTTCAGTTTCATTCTGTGAGTTCGACAGCTACTTGACTAAATATTGTATTTTCGCCTTACGCGACTTGTTTCTATTACCTTTGCCATGTCCCTGTGTTTTCCTTTTTCATTCAAAAACAAAACTAACAACAGCAACAACAACAGAAACAACTCTAACAACAACAACAACAACAACAACAACAACAACAACAACAACAACAACAACAACAACAACAACAACAACAACAACAACAACAACAACGGTTTGTCCTATTTTCTGCTCATCATCCTTTTGGTCTTCCTTCTTGCGCTTTCATTTCAACCTCAACCACACAATGCAACCACCAGCGAGTACTTCTCGCAGAATATCCCATAGTACATCTCATAGCCACACAGGTTATAACCCTTCTATACATCACATACAGGCAAGTCCCGCCGAGTCAATGACCACATGGTCATTCGCTGCTCTTTTGGCTGGACGTGTAGACTGATGCACGGCTTATTGAGCTGTCTTCGCTTGACCATTCGATATGTTTTATGGAGACCCTGGTCGAGTTATGTGCTATTTGCTCTTGTCATTGAGATGTCTGTTCGTGAAGAGGTAACCCTAGAACTGTTTTGTCCTGGTATATATATATACACTGACTAAGACCCTTCTCTGGACTGGCAGTTACTGTTACTTTGCATTGTTATCGATATTGACCGCGACTCGTTCGTAAAATGTAGGCCTATAGAATCGTTGCTGAACCGAGACTCATCAAAGAAGATAGTTATCACTGCATGGCATGGAGAGAGCTTCGACGGTTTTGTACTGTTTGACAAAGACACGTCGGTTGAGTAGCAGTTACAACTGTGTTGTATTGATATATATATAAATTGACCGAGATTGGATAGTATAGAGGGAGCTACACCTGCTCTGTATAGACGTTGGCCATGCAAGACTTGTTGGTTTCGTGGCTGTGAACGACTGCTTTGTATGGATTGGTAGAGACTGATGTTGACCAAGACTAGTTGATAGAATGGCAGTTACGACTGTTTGGTGTTGGGGTAGAAGTTGGCAGACACTGGATCATACAAAAAAGGATATGAATGTTTAGTATTGCTATAGACTGATGTTGACCAAATCTATTTGATTCAGGGGCAGTTACGGATGTTTAGTGTTGTCAGAACTGAATGTACGGAAGAAACGCTGGAATATCCAGTGATTGTAAACACGTGTGTGGTACATGATAAAGATGAACTGTAAAACTGTCTGACGAGAGATGGTACGATGCAATCGGTACAGATGTTACTAAGGCTTGTTTGTAGACTGACAGTTATGGCTATTTCGTATTCACAGAACTGTATGCACTGATTCGGACTCGTTGAACGCTGATAGTAAGTTCAGGGAAAGAGGCGCTGGAACATCGAAGGATTGATTGAGAAAAGTGCATGGTCTATGAGCATTACTCCTTTTACAACACGCGAGCGTTTTAAACATACACAGGGTGCGCCAGAAGTTTGGATGAACTTCATTGTATCAATCTTCTTCTTCTTCTTCTTCTTGGTTCATGGGCTGAAAACTACCACGGTTTGTATGTGTATGACCGTTTTTACCCTGCCATTTAGGCAGCCATACACCGCTTTCGGGGGATGCATGCTTGGTATTTATGTGTGTCTA
>NC_090245.1:66100151-66139287 GCF_037325665.1 Littorina saxatilis
CAGAATGAAACTGAACGCAATGCAACGCAGCAAGACCGTATACTCGTAGTCCACCGCTCACGGCATAGGCAGTGAAATTGACAAGAAGAGCGGGGTAGTGGTTACGCTATGCTGCATAGCACGCTTTTCTGTACCTCTCTTCGTTTTAACTTTCTGAGCGTGTTTTTAATCCAAACATATCATATCTATATGTTTTTGGAATCAGGAACCGACAAGGAATAAGATGAAACTGTTTTTAAATTGATTTGGAACATTTAATTTTGATAATAATTTTTATATATTTAATTTTCAGAGCTTGTTTTTAATCCGAATATAACATATTTATATGTTTTTGGAATCAGCAAATGATGGAGAATAAGATAAACGTAAATTTGGATCGTTTTATAAATTTTTATTTTTTTTTACAATTTTCCGATTTTTAATGACCAAAGTCATTAATTAATTTTTAAGCCACCAAGCTGAAATGCAATACCGAACCCCGGGCTTTGTCGAAGATTACTTGACCAAAATTTCAACCAATTTGGTTGAAAAATGAGGGCGTGACAGTGCCGCCTCAACTTTCACGAAAAGCCGGATATGACGTCATCAAAGACATTTATCAAAAAAATGAAAAAAACGTTCGGGGATTTCATACCCAGGAACTCTCATGTCAAATTTCATAAAGATCGGTCCAGTAGTTTAGTCTGAATCGCTCTACACACACACACACACACACACACGCACAGACAGACACACATACACCATACCCTCGTTTCGATTCCCCCTCGATGTTAAAATATTTAGTCAAAACTTGACTAAATATAAAAATGTTACCCATAACCTACTAAGTAGTACATCTGCTGCCCGGTTTGATTGAATGAAACCCAGATATATATATCTTGGTTTGCAAACGAAAAAAACATATAACATCGTTTGTTTCTCACGTACAATGACCTGATTATCAGAAAATATACAATATGGTTTATTTTTCTTATAAAAACATACGTAATGCTATAAAGAAGAATGTCCAGAAAGTCCAGTCCCACAGTCTCTTTTCAGTCCAGTGCTTGTCTGGAAAACGGTAAGGCTGTATGCATGTCCTTGAGTCAGTCTGTTTGTCTGCCAACCTGATTGCATGTCCGTCAGTCTGTCTTGTCGGGCTGTCATGCTGTATGCATGTCCGTCAGTCCGTCTGCCAGCCTGTATGCACGTCCGTTTGTTCGTCTGTCTGTCTGTCTGCCAGCCTGTTTGCATATCCGTCAGTCTGTCTGTCTGTCATGCTGTATGCATGTCCGTCAGTCAGTCTGTCTGTCTGTCTGTCTGTCTGCCAGCATGTATCCATGTCCGTCAGTCCGTTTGTCTGTCTGTCATGCTGCGTGCTTGTCCGTCCGTCTGTCTGCCAGTCTGTATGCGCATATGCATGTCTATCAGTCCGTCTGCCATCAGTCCGTCTGCCTTCCTGCATGCATGTCCATCAGTCCGTCTGTCTGCATGTCCTATTTGTCTTTGTGTGCACTACTGTACGTGCGTGTCCGACACTTTGTATGCCTTGCGATGGATCCGCGATGGCTTAGATGAACTGAGGTCTGTGCGGCGACAGATGAGGGGAGAGAGGCATCTCAGAAATGAAGACGTCTTTTCTGTGATTTAGTGAGGGTGAAAGGCAATTGCATGTCGGCCTTTATGATGATAGGCTTGAAAGGGAACTCACAACGAGTAAGAGAGATAGGGAGAGATGGAGTGTGCGGGAGAGGGGGGAAGCGAGATAGAGAGAACGAACGAACGAACGAACGAACGCCCGGTGATTTGTAACAATTTTTACAAATCACGTTTTTGCGCCAGATATTTTCTTGTCATCTCCAAAGTCAAGGAACAAAAACGAAATCCCTTGACTTTTGGGGTAGCGCGACTCTGTTAATTTTAAGATTTTTTTTTTTTCATTACTAGGATGTCCCATCGTTGGGAAATTCCGGTCGCTTCCTCCCAGTGGAAAGCTAGCAGTGACAGAGTCGCACTACCCCAAAGGCAAGGGATCTATTAGTCCCGTTTCGCCGTTATCCCAATTCGCCCCCATCCCATTTTGGCGACATTTCTCAGGCCAAGTGTCATTTTACCACCATATCATGTACCATTAGCTCCACATCCCATTTTGGCGCAATCCCGTTTCGCCGTTAGCCCATTTTGCCCTCATCTCATTTTTGCGACATTTTACAGGCCAAGTGTCATGTTACCACCATGTCATGTACCATTTAGTCAAAACTTGACTAAATATAAAAATGGGATGGCGGCCAAATGGGATGGTGTCAAAATGGGATGTCGCGCAATTGTTATGACACGGTAGTAAAATGACGCTTGGCTTGTGAAATGTCGCGACAATGGGATGGGGGCGAAATGGAATGCGGTGAAACGGCATGGCGGCCAAATGGGATATGGTGTCAAAATGGGATGTCGCGCTATTGTTATGGCATGTTAGTAAAATGACGTTTGGCTTGTGAAATGTCGCGAAAATGGGATGGGGCAAAAAATGGGACGGCGGCAAAATGGGATTGCACCAAAATGGGATGTGGAACTAAAACCACCCCCACCACTCAGCGTAGAGGCTCTAAACAAGAAAAATAATAATAATAAAAGGCATGCATTACTTTGTGGAATGCGATATTTTTCCATTTTTACATTTGTACAAATCGCGGTTTTAGATTCGACGTGATTTGTAAAATATTTTTACATTTTTACAAATCACGGGTTAACAGCATCAGCTACTGTTTTAGGGAGCGAAGGGAGGGCGAGAAGACAGAAAGATACATATTACAGAATGTTCTTTTTCTTTTCTTGGGCGTGTGCGTGCGCGCGTGCTAACGTTCAACAATCAAGAACCAAAACGTTTTCTTTTAGGCAAACCGACACATGGACTAATAGGTTGACCCAATTGCATTTTTAGTGCATGTACTTACAATACATGCTTACAATATAGTATTTCTGAGTTTATATGTAATAACTGTACATTTTTTGCATATGATGTTTTGATTTGTGTTTGTTTGTTTGTTTGTTTGCTTAACGCCCAGTCCACCACGAAGGGTGATATCAGGGCGGTGCTGCTTTGACATTTAACGTGCGCCACACACAAGACAGAAGTCGCAGCACAGGCTTCATGTCTCACCCAGTCACATTATTCTGACACCGGACCAACCAGTCCTAGCACTAACCCCATAATGCCAGACGCCAGGCGGAGCAGCCACTAGATTGCCAATTTTTTAAAGTCTTAGGTATGACCCGGCCGGGGTTCGAACCCACGACCTCCCGCTCACTGGGCGGACGCCTTACCACTAGGCCACCGTGTTGCCGTTTTTGATTTGTGTGTCTTTATCATCTTCTGTAAAGCGTTGGGTTCGTTGTCGATTTGTGAAGCAGATGTTGCAAAACTAACTAGGTGTGGTACAAACTGACTCAGGTACCTTATTGCTCTCTGATCAACTCTTTATCTGCAACTTTTACTGCTGGCCTGATGAGATCACGATTGCGATGTTGTTCACACATTTTAATTTTTATAACTTTATTTGTTTTATATTAAAATAGTTATAGTTTGCTGTGTTTATTTGTATTGACAAAGGATGATAAAATATTGACGGTAATTACTGACAAAAATGAGACAGGGGCATATCAGTTTCTGCAAGTCAAAGAAAAAAAGAAAGAAAGAAAGAAAGAAAGAATAGGAAAAGAAAGAAGGAAAGAAACAGAAAAACAAACAACAAACAAATAAACAGACACAATAACATAAAATAAGCTAAATAGAACATCATTGTTGTCCAATTTAGCTATCCATATCAAAGTTTCAAATCACAAATTGAAAAGCAAAAATTGATGTTGTTTTGGCGAAGACAAGATTTACATTAGCATGTCTGTCTATCTGTCTATCAGCGGTATACCACTTAAAGGCCTGTCTGCCTGCCTGTCTGTCTGTCTTTCTGTCGGTCTGTGACTTCGAATCAAAGTTGCCTCTCTCTGCATTGTTCAGTTTTCCAGTACGAGAGTGCTCTAATTGCCTTTAAGTGGTATACCGCTGTTAATGTAATGTTGCACTTTATTTCTGTGTCGATATATTTCAACTGTACTGTACATTGTTGCGTTTGGTGTTTTATTTATGTATTTGTAGCCTATCATGATCGTTTCTAAAAAGCCTTTGCTTCATTGTCGGTTTGTGAAGCAGATGTTTCCAAGCAAACTATGCATTGTGTGCATTTGACTGTGGTGTATGTGTGTGTGTGTATGTATGTGTGTATGTGTGTGTGTGTATAGAGCGATTCAGATAAAACTACTGGACCGATCTTCATGAAATTTTACATGAGAGTTCCTGGTTCCTGTTGTAGATAAATGTCATTGATGACGTCATATCCGGCTTTTGTGAAAGTTGAGGCCGCACTGTCACGCGCTCATTTTTTAATCAAATAGATTGAAATTTTGGTCAAGTAATCTTCGACGAAGTCCGGACCATGGGATTGACTTTCAGCTCGGCAGCGTAATCATTAGTTAATTAGTTTGCTCATTAAAGTTGTCATTCAAATTGAATTTTCACTAACAGATTTTAAAATGATTGCATCGTCTTCCTCACTTTCTCCTGATTTCAAAAATATATAAATGAGACAGTGACAAAAGGTCAGGTGTCATGTCTACTGTCCCGAATGACACACGATTGCTGACATTTCACCATTGCCAAAAGAATAAACAAATAAGAAATAGGTAGAAAATGAATGTGAAAACTGACTTTAATTGTTGATCAGTATTTTCTATACCACTAACAAATAATCTACTTACACATAGCTGTTTGGCAAATGTATGTTGCATGGGACACACTGACATGAAAGTGGAAGTTTGTTTTCCCTCTAGAGAAACTACATATCAAGTTACACTTTTTGTGCTCTTCCATTCCAGTTGGCAATCAATTGTTAACGCATGTTATTAGAAAAAATAGAACGAAAACAGATTAGATAGAATGAAAAATGTACTGGTGATGTCATTTGGGACATACTGACATGAAAACGTCACCTTTTGTCATTGTCTCAAATATGTCATGTTTACTGTACAAATGTGCTCAGAATTACAGAAAATAGGTTTAAAGGCTGATATAGTCCTATTTAATTAAACTTCCAGGGCTTTTCCCATCGTTGCGGGGATGTATAAATTAAGCTTCCTGCAAAGTTTTAGGTTTGAAGTCCTTACCAATTACGAGAAATAGTTAATTCTTTATTGCATTGTTTAGCAACAGTTCTCCAGGACTTGGGCTATTTTTAGACCGTTGACGTCACTTCGTGACGTTTCGTAAACCAAAGATGGCGTCGGAGAAAGTCAAAGCGCGGTTGCGTACAACGGCAAAAAAGATAGAAGTAAACCCGTCTAAACTGAGCTGTCAAGGCCACTAAATCTGCTGAGAAGAGAAAGTGGACTCCTTGCTTTTTCACCACGCAGCACCAACGCTGGGTCGCGCTGACAGAAAGATTGTTTTCGTCAGAGGCCCATCGCTTCAAATTGAGAACCAAGTACAAAGGGGATACTGAACTCGCCAAAGTTTTGCTGGACACGTGAGTACATAGGCCTATTAAAAAATTGGATGTACTTGTAGCTTGTCAGCTGAAGCCTGTGGCCTTATTCTTGCAAATATGTGCTGTGAGAGATCGTATATTTCCGCCTGCGCAATTTCCGGAAAGCATCCACTTTCACTTTGAGACTGTTCTGTTTACATTCGACACTATCAACACCACTTTGCAATACTGAAATATGTTTTTCTGTGTTCGAGAGCTACAGCCAATTGTTATTATATCCCCTTAGGTACAGTTTTATAACATTATTGGCACATGTAAACAATATGAATTAATTAATGAATGCTACGTATATGGCAGCCTTTAAGTAAGTACTGCATTCGCGCGCTACGCGGAAACGAGCGCGCGTGACCCGTCTCGGTTTTTTGATGTGGTTGGTCGAGACTATATTTTAATATTGTCTGGGCGATGACAGTTTTTGGTGTTAATCTGTTACTTTGATGCCGACAGCTTGACTTAATGTTTGTATATCGCTTCACGTGACTTTGTTCTTCGTTATCTAAGCCTTTTCGAAATTGTTATGCCTTAAGTTTTGTGTTATTTTGAGATTGGTCTTCAAAATGGTTATTCGCATGTTTACGAAGTTTACTGACAAAGATAACAATAGGGGTATAGCAGTTTCTGCAAGAGAAAAGAAAATAAAGGAATGAAGAAAGAAACAGACGGACAAACAACAAATAAATAAAAGGACAAAAAGCAAACAAACAAGCAAAAGCTCAAATAGTGTCTAATAAAGGTCAGTAATGATCGACAACTCGCAAACCGTACAAGTCACGTAAAGACAAGATACGTTACAGATTAATGCAGGAAATGATTGATACCCAAGGCGGATTTCATGGAAAACATGAGCAATAGGTAGGTATTTCGGACAGGAAATGACTTACGCCTATATACCTAGAAAATGGCTATTACTACCGGATTTTCACCAGTTGCATTTTCATTAATGCAAAAGAACAAATACGTTTAATCGAATGAGCTTTAATTTAAGACATACAAACCGAAATCTAACAGGCGAGGCCATACCTCTTATTAGACCTGGAATAATAGGCCGTGAAAGGTGGATGCAGCGCCTAAAGGCAGTCGATCTACTGGCCGATGTGAATGCGTGATATATTGTGTAAAAAATTCCATCTCACACGGCATTAATAGGTAACATGCGCCTTGAGTCGCCTTGTGTGGTGAGATACGTGCGCGATATAAATCCTCGTAAATAAAAAATAAAATAAATTATTATTAAGGGAAAGTCGCCAATCCCGGAACAGTCGGCTAACGTGGAACACCTCAATATGCGGTCAACGGGAAACAATTCATGAAATTTTTTTTAGCAGAAATGTCTAGTGACCCCTCCCGATGTTATTGCAAAAAGAAAAATGGCAACTGCGGCAAAACCAAAGAAGAGGTACGCTTTTTTAACTTTTCTCCCTTCTTCTTCTTATTTCTATTGTCTAGAATTCGTTTTATTACTCTTTATCGATATACGTTCACATAAAATGTTGATTGCTATTACAAACCTACATCAATGTGTTACACTATGAACGGGGAAGAAAGATTGGAAACGTCACATGTATCCTACAGCTAAAGTCGAAATCCATGCAGGTGCCATGCGGCTATGCTGGAACACATATAGAGGCAAACATGGAACAGTGTTCCAGCTTTGACGCATTCTGTTCCATCTTAGCCTCATCAAACGATAAAGTGAACACTGGTGTTTTTAGTCCGTGGCAGGCTAATTGCCCCCTGGATAATTGTTCCCCGACAACTGCCCCCCCCCCCTCCGGATAATTGCCCTACTAGGAGAATTGCCCCCCGGACACCTGCCCCCCCACCGAGGGAGGACAACTGCCCCCCGGACACCTACCCCCCAATTTTTTTTCTCACCACTCTTCGTGCAAGTTTTTGCAAAAGCCGTTCACTTCAATAAGAGTGTGTGTGTGTGTATGTGTGTGTGTGTGTGTGTGTGTGTGTGTGTGTGAGTGTGTTTGCTGGTGTAAATGCGGGCGTAAGTGTGGGCGTGCAAGTGTCTGTGTCGGTTTGTCTGTGTGTATGTCTGTCAGTGTGTCTTTGTCTGGGTGTTTACAGTATTTATGTGTATGTGTCTATATGTGTGTGAGTGTGTGTGTATATGTGTGTGTTTGTGTGTTTGCGCGCGCGCTCGCGCGCGCGTGTGTGTGTGTATGTGTGTGTGTGTGTATTCAAACCAGGAAGCATTATTATGGGGGCGAGGACGCCCCCATTCTATACGGATAGTTTCGAGGTTGACCATGGGCAGCGCCATTTTGTTGTGAAATACGTCATCAGTTTGTGTACACAGGAAGTTGTGACATCCGTCACCCTATGGGAGGGGTGACGTCAAAATTGTTCATCTGTAGAAAGTTGTGAAATCCGTCACCCTATGGGAGGGGTGACGTCAAAATTGGTCATCACAGAGTTTGTGTAACACAGGAAGTTGTGAAATACGTCACCCTATGGGAGGGGTGACGTCAAAATTGTTCAACAAAAACATGATATGTCGCATTGTGCAGGGTCAACTGCAACAAACTCAAACCGAGCCATTCATACCTAGCTGTATTTGAGTGACTTATATACCCGACATTTTTATTTCTTATTTTTAGCACAGGTGTAGGAAAAATCATGAACCAAAATGTTATTTATTTTCTAATTTAACATTTTTTTTACAAATATGACCATGGTCTTTTAAACATACAGTGACATTAAACATTGTTATGTTAAAAAAAAGAAAAAAGAAAAAAAGCTTTTGTGCACAAATCAGAAAATACATTGTACATTTTACCTACAGGCCAAACCGTGAGTGTCTGTGGCAAAGCCCGACCCAGGAAATTGCACTGATTTTATATTTAGATCAAAGGGAAATTGTCAAGAACAGGCGCTTGCATTTGGATGTGTCCAATGATAGTAGGTTTGGTTGTGATCAATCAGAATAATGTAGGAATAAAAATGTATGACAGTTTAGTATGATGACATGTAATTCACATATGCTGAAATATGATATTATACATCATGTAATATTATTATGGCTGTTGCCATGACCATGAAACCCAACAAAGGTTTAATGTAATGTAATTCAAAATACCAAAACCGAGCACCTATTAATCTCGTCTTTGCGCGTGAAGATTGAGGCCGTCTGCCAGTAGCGGTTAGGTCATACAGTGGAACCCCTCTCTAGCGACCTTTAAAATGTTGACAAAAATCGGTCCTTGTGGAGGGGGGTCCTTACAGAGGGAGGGGGGCGGAGTCAGGGGGCCACAAAGAAAGTCAGATTTAAAAAAAAAAAAGAAAACAGAGAAGTTTGAGTTGCTGACGACCGTTCCCTCTGAAAGCAAACTGCTTCGATTTCATGTTTGTCCTTGGTGTCCACCAGTTCTGGTGCATGTACTACCCTGGCCAAGTTTCCTCTCAAGACATCAAAGAGACCGCCCCAGTATACTCTACAGCCTCTGGGCGAACCACCTCTCATAGCTAAAACTGGGTCAATGACCCCTGGGAAGAAGGTCAGTGTCGATAAAATTTTACTCCTAGGCCTGCGGCCAGGGGGGAGGGGGGGAGTATACCGGTACCATTTGAGAATCAGACCAAATGAGAATTGAACCATTTGAGAACATCCTTTTTTTTCAATCACTACATCGAAGGCCTGCGGCCCGGGGTTCACATGGGTTGGTTTGTTTGTTTGTTTCAAACCCACACCCATATACACACATTTCCCATTTAAACCATTTGTCGGCCCCCTGTCGATATTTATCGACTAAGTTCCTTGTATAGATATCGTTGAGAAAACAAATTATAGACTTCCATTACCTATGAATACCCTCTAGACAACAATAGCCTACAACACTTGATAACTCGCTAAACATACAGACAAGAATGGGGGGCAATTCATTGTCACGGGGGGCAATTGTCCTAGGCGGGCAAATGTCCAGGGGGCAGTACTGTTGTCCGGGGGGGGGGGGGCAGTTGTCCGGGGGGCATTTAGCATAGAACCGTTTTAGTCACGTACTCAATTCTCTTTTCAGTTTTATTGTATTTTTTCCTTCTATACCGTTTATTGAATGGTTGATTGATTTGTTTTAAAGTATTTTGGGACCCGGACGGTTGCTACCCGAAGAAATGGGCTGCGCGTTGTCGGCTGTCAGAAACGGGGAAATGGGTTTGCGTTGCGCATCAAGAACATTTGGTGTTCCTGTCACGACTTTTATGCTGCGAAATATCTTGGTACTGCTTCTTGTGTGGCACCAACACCCCTTTGAACATTATACAGTGCCAGCAGTATACACACGGCATTGATCACACGAGGACTGCACTAAAAGTAGAAAACAAAAGGACATTGAGTGAAAAATCGTTTCTTAGCTTCTTTTTTCATGTTTTACAAAAACAGTTTTTTTATCCGATTTGTTTAGACCTAGCCCTTATTTATATTTTTTCACATTTGAGGCATTAATTGTTATCAAATTTACTATTTCTTTGGTAAAAATCCAATGTTATGTGGAAAAACAGACATTTAAATAAGATGGCTAAATCAAAATGTTATGACGTATGAATTTATCTTGTGTGTGTGGCAATGTGTAATTGTGTGCGTGTGATTGAGAGTGTGTGGGTGTATATATGTGTGTGTGAGACACAGACAGAGCTAGAAAGAGAGTCAGTGTGTTTTTGCATGTGTTCCGAGTTTGACAACACAGTGTTCCACTTTACACACCCATGCGTCCAACCTGGAACAAATGCAGAAATTTTTATAATGGTCAGTTTGATGAGTTGTGTGACTTTTATTTTATCTTATGTTGTTCGTTTGTTTACTGATAGAGTCTAGTATGTGACAATATGAAAAACGCTTTGCAATAATAATTTTTTTGTCTGGTACGGCTGTTTCTCCTTAACTGTTCCAGGTTTAGCGACATTCCCATATTATTGTGATCATTTTTATGCGCCTAATCTAGATATAGCCCCAGGCGCTTACATATTAATTTCTGCAACAATATTAAAATCCGCTTGCCGGAAGACAGAAAGGTGATATTTCATTGCCGAGAAGAATTTTCTCAGGGCGGAGAAAAGGTTTAGACGTCAAACAAATGAGATTGCGCCCAGAAATGAAATCACGCGATGCTGTCATTGAAATACACACCATCCATATACCATTGTAGAACAAAGTGTGTAAACTTTAAAAATAAAAAAAAGAAGCTATGGTCGAGAGAGAGAGAGAGCGAGAGAAAGAGAGAGAGAGAGAGAGAGAGAGAGAGAGAGAGAGAGGGATAGAGAGCGAGAGAGAGAGAGAGAGAGCGAGAGAGAGAGAGAGAGAGAGAGAGAGAGAGAGAGAGAGAGAGAGAGAGAGAGAGAGAGAGGCAGATAGACATCCAAGATAGACACACATACAGAAACCGACAGACAGAGACAAGAGAGAAAACGTTCCAAGTAAACATCGAAAGCCTCCAAAACGTTCATGCAAGTGAAGCAGAGGTGTTTTGCAAAACTACACCATTATACAACTTCGAGTCAAAACACACCAAATTAAAAACATCTTTTCTCCACTGCCACATCTCCCTTTCCTTCCTTCAGTTGTCCAACCCGTCATAACACAGCATAGCGTATCTCTTCCGACTTTCTTGTTTCCTCCTCTCCTTCTTCGTCTCACTTCAGACTTCAGACACACTGGAAAGAAACACATCACTCCTTCGTCACTCTAGTCGGATACAGTCTTCATCCAAAACTGCGCGAACAGACATGTGTCTGAACCTTGTTTACAGAAGATGATTTTCCACCATGACTTTTTTCTTCTTTTCTTTTCTCATTTTTTCTTCTTCTGCTACTTACCCTTTGGTCTGCCCCTCCTCCTTTCTCGCTCATGACGGCATGCAATTCTCGGTTCTGCTTTGAAAATTATTTATGGTTTACCGGTTATCACGCAGAGAATGTATGCTTTTGTGGTGTTATGTGTCAGGCTGTGTGTGGTTTCCAAACAACTGGTTGTATTTAGTATTGCTTTCATCCTTTCTGCGAGGTGTTCGTGCTACTGGATACATATACATTGATATTCTGTATGTCATAATCAGCACAGGTTTTGAATCAGTTAGCTCCTGAATGAATATGTTTTACAGTCTGAGGGTATAAGTAAAGCAGCGAAAGAATTGTTATCCCATGATCTGCCTCTTTGCCTCTGTTAGCTGAGGAGGTGATTATTCTGAATTATCCATCGCAACCATATGGATTACCCATCACAACCGAGTTTCGATCTCAACTGTCATTGGTCATTGTCTTTGATTTCAGAGTACAATTGAATAATCTATAGAGGTCATCTGCATATTCAGAGTTTACAGATGGACTACTTTTTTCAATATACGACTGAAATACTTTATGGTGTCAAAGTCAATATCGCGAATAGGTACAGGCCTACATGTGTCAATATTGAGAAAATAAAGGATACTAGCTTCATACGATACGCACATTCTGCATGGATTTAAAGAGCGGAGTCGAGATATATCGCTGGCTGAAGCGACTGCATGGTCAAAGGCATGTTCAACGAGTATCGCGAGTGGGATCAAGGGACGATACTCCCTAATTTTTACACAGACAGCCATCTACACAGAACCGTGAGAGAGAGAGAGAGAGAGAGAGAGAGAGAGAGAGAGAGAGAGAGAGAGAGAGAGAGAGAGAGAGAGAGAGAGAGAGAGAGAGAGAGAGAGAGAGAGAGAGATTAATCAAAACACCCCAGTCACCTGGTAGTTCGAAAACTCAATCTGAAACTGACATCGATTGTCGAAGGCATGCCTGCGGTGCATAACTCTGGAAAAGTTGTCGTAACTGGAAACCCGTTCAGATCCATTCCAACGCCAAAAACATTATCAGAAGAGTCACCATGAAGTCAAATCAAACGTTAGGTTTTCTCATTTGGTTATTTGCTTTGGATTTAAGTGTATTGCTTCGATTGATAGCTGAATCTGCTTGCAACCGTGCTGTTCAAGACTGTTCGAACTGTCGTCTGCTAGACGGGCTTGTGTGAATCAGAGTCGAGTAAACTGCGGGGTTCAGCGACAAATGAGGGAGTGGCATCAAAATGAAAAGAAGAAGAAGACGAAAAGAAGTTGGAGATACAGTTAAGATATATGGGGAAGAGAAGAGGATGCGAGGTGTTGGATGTTGCCAACCTTAGGTGTTCAAACTCAAGACCGGGACAAAGTAGAAAGCGAGTGTACCGTACCGCGACCGACTCTCAGTGCTGACATACAACTTCCAAGCTTTATTGCTTAACGTCTACAACAGGCGAAGTATTGAAGCTTTAGCTCACCTAAACCCGGCGACTGAATATGTAAGTGATCCACGTGTGAAAACCAAAACAGAACAGCGCGATGACAGCCAACATTTCTATCCCCGACTGACAAACTGTAACACTGCATGCAAACTGACTTGGGTCAACGATCAAACCAGCAAGGCCCGAACTGAATTTGTTGCGCTGCCATTATCGTGCGCAATTCTGGTAAACATATAAACCCGGTATGCCGAATTGAGTATAACGAAAGCCGATGTCAAATATACACAGGAATATTTTAAAATTACTTTCAAAATGTAAAAGCAGATAGCAGACCTTTTTATAAGCAATACAAATGACTGAATGTCCACATACAAGTCGAATGACGCCGTCCATTATGCTGACAAATGGGAACTAGCTTTGCGCATGAATTCATTGACATGAATTTCGACTGCGGAGGCTTTTGGCAAGCTGAAAACAGGCACGGGCAGGTTTTAGTGGAAAAGTAAGTGTTTTTAATGAAAACGTCGGAGTAATGGGATAAATAGCTTACACACCTCGTCCTGAATATCTTGCATATTTTCCCTCGGGTCGATTTTCATGTATTACCTCGCCAAAAAAAAAAAAAAAAAAAAAAAAAAAAAAGAACTTGGAGTGTGTAACCTATATATATCCTTTGCATTGTTGTCGTTTCTGCAGAATGTGCTTGCTACCGGATGCATATACACTGTTTGTGCATTAGTAATAATCAGTCCAGGTTTGGATTCAATCCGCACCACAACAAAAGACTGTTATAGTCTGTGAGTAAATTAGCAAAGCAACGTAAGTTCGGTAACGATTATTTTTCCTTGAATTGTATAACGATGACTGGCGAATGAAATTACAAAGTCATTGTCCGAACTGCTTTGCTTATATTAAACAAAGAAAATTGACTTTTTGGATAATCTAGCTTTACCAATCTCATTGTACACTACAGCACAACAATTTTGAAAAATGTTTGAATTTTCTTTTTTTTCCATCAATGAAACGAGAAGCGAAATCAGGTTTCTTGCATGCATTTTTGTTTGGTTGGTTGTTTATTTGGTTGTGGTTGGTTGTTCTGTTCAGAAGTTGGCTGGTTCGTTGTTTAATTGGTGACCGGTTGCAGGTTTGTTGGTTTGTCGGAAGATTCCCCGAGTTCTTAAAATACCAAGGTACGTGGATACAATTACAAACAACATGCACTCAATTCAGTCGTTTTCTCAATAAAAGGAAAAACGCTTTATATATATATATATATATTTAGAGAGAGAGAGAGAGAGAGAGAGAGAGAGAGAGAGAGAGAGAGAGGGAGAGAGAGAGAGAGAGAGAGAGAGAGAGAGAGAGAGAGAGAGAAATTAAACGAGATGAACAAATTAACCTAGGTTGACAAACTTCAAAAGAGGGCAACGAAGATATGTACAGAATTTTTCCAATGCAGTTAATCTGTCAGCTTAAAAAAAACTTCATGTTTCGCTCTCGCCTCGCGACGACCCTACAGTTGTCTGGCGAATAAACCTCCAAGATGTTCATCTCTTCATTTTTCTCACACCACAGGCATTTATCACTTCCAGGCCAAATTGATCACAAGGATGTAATTCAACTTTATTTTCCGCAACTTGTTGTGCGTGTGTGCGTGTGTGTGTGTGTGACGTGTGTGTGTGTGTGTGTATGTGTGTGTGTGTGTGTGTTTGTGCGTGCGTGCCTGCCTGCGAGCGTGTGTCTGACTATACACACCGGGGACTGTGTTCCGCTTATTTTCAGCTGGTTCCGTTCTTACTCCCGTTTTCAGCTGGTACCGTTGTCACGCAAACGTAAATGTCTTAATAAAAACACAAACTATGATTTCACACTGAACCAAGCTAAAATTGATGAATGTCAGTAGAAAGGGGAATAATTGTTTTCTTTGTAGACAGCTACTTACGTCTGTTGCTTACCTGGTTCCTTGACAGTGGCCGAATGTAGGGCCAGCATGCGGGGTTTTAAGTGAAAAATTGAACGTTCAACGTAAATTTCTCTCAAACAAGGATTTGAAGTACACTAAACCTAGTCAGATTTAAACAGATTTTTTTGGTTTTGTACATTTTATTTGTTGTTAATTTCTTCCTATTTTTTATTTAGTCAAGTTTTGACTAAATATTTTAACATCGAGGGGGAATCGAAACGAGGGTCGTGGTGTATGTGCGTGTGTGTGTGTGCGTGTGTGCGTGTGTGCGTGTGTGCGTGTGTGTGTGTGTGTAGAGCGATTCAGACTAAACTACTGGACCGATCTTTATGAAATTTGACATGAGAGTTCCTGGGTATGAAATCCCCATACGTTTGTTTCATTTTTTTGATAAATGTCTTTGATGACGTCATATCCGGCTTTTCGTGAAAGTTGAGGCGGCACTATCACGCCCTCATTTTTCAACCAAATTTTGGTTGAAATTTTGGTCAAGTAATCTTCGACGAAGCCCGGGGTTCCGTATTGCATTTCAGCTTGGTGGCTTAAAAATTAATTAATGACTTTGGTCATTAAAAATCTGAAAATTGTAAAAAAAAAAAAAAATTTATAAAACGATCCAAATTTACGTTTATCTTATTCTCCATCATTTGCTGATTCCAAAAACATATAAATATGTTATATTCGGATTAAAAACAAGCTCTGAAAATTAAATATATAAAAATTATTATCAAAATTAAATTGTCCAAATCAATTTAAAAACACTTTCATCTTATTTCTTGTCGGTTCCTGATTCCAAAAACATATAGATATGATATGTTTGGATTAAAAACACGCTCAGAAAGTTAAAACAAAGAGAGGTACAGAAAAGCGTGCTATCCTTCTTAGCGCAACTACTACCCCGCTCTTCTTGTCAATTTCACTGCCTTTGCCATGAGCGGTGGACTGACGATGCTACGAGTATACGGTCTTGCTGAAAAATGGCAGCTACTTGACTAAATATTGTATTTTCGCCTTACGCGACTTGTTTATTTCTCAAAAGCTCTTTAACTTTGTCGCCAGGTTATTTTTCAGCGCGATTTTGACAGAATATAACCGTGGGTGGGTTTTTTTCGTGTTGAGAACACGCCTTGCAATTATCGCGTGTTTTTCCTTCTTCTTCTTCTGCGTTCGATGTTGGTGGCCGTGCTAGATCCTCAGACCAGTGGCTGCCAGGAAGTCCGCAGTCTTGCGCAGTTCGTCGGCAGGACGGGGGCAGTTCTGGAGAATGTGCTCCGGAGTTTGCTCTTCCGAGCCACATTCACAGTGTTTTTCCAATTCTGCTTAGAATTTGAATGTTGCCAAAGAAATAGATACAAAGCAGCAAGCGCAACTTTAGGTAAACAGAATTATGCTCTTTTCACAAACGAAGTCCTGCTTCCATCGCCTTTTCTATATATGTCTGTCTTTCTTTTTTCTTCAAACACCAAGGGTGATTTTGATCGTAGATTTGTTGTGCGCAGATAGGAAACGGTCAATATTTGGCGTAGGATTAATTTCATCTTCTTTCCAACACATAGCAAAACCCAAAGTTAATGACAACAATGTAATATTTCAGAGGAACAAAATAACACACTGTCTTATTACTTGTACAGTAATTTTTATGCTGCTTAGTATCTAATATTATCCGTTCTCACAGGTGTGTGTGTGTGTGTGTGTGTGTGTGTGTGTGTGTGTCTGTGTGTGTGTGCTTGCGTGTGTGTTTGCGTGTGTGTGTGTGTGTGTGTGTGTGGGTGGGTGTGGGTGTGCTTTCGTGTGTTTGCTTGTGTGTGTGTGTGTGTGTGTGTGTGTGTGTGTGTGTGTGTGTGTGTGTGTGTGTGTGTGTGTGTGTGCGTGTGCGTGTGTCCTTGGTTAGGTGTGTGTGAGTCAATGTGTCTATATGTGTGCGTGCGTGCAAGCGTGCGCGTGTTTTTTAGTATGACTCTGTGTGTGTGTGTGTGTGTGTGTGTGTGTGTGTGTGTGTGTGTGTGTGTGTGTGTGTGTGTGTGTGTGTGTGTATGTTTGAGAGAGAGAGAGAGAGAGAGAGAGAGAGAGAGAGAGAGAGAGAGAGAGAGAGAGAGAGAGAGAGCATGTACGTTTGCTAACCTGCGCTTGCGTGGGTGTGAGTGCTTGCGTGAAAATTCTTGCGTGCGTTAGATTATGCATTCTTTATCAAGGCATATGTGCACATTGAACTATATATAATAAATCAGCTTAGCATAGAAACAGGAAATGCCAACATCAGAAATAAAACTTTAAAAAACAAAATTAAAACAATTAAAGAAAAGGTTATGATCAAAACAAAAATAAAAGTGCACGCGAACAGCTGAAATTTATGTGAAAGAAATCCTGGTCACATCTTGCATCAGTTATTTTCCTAATTGTTACGAAAGTCTGATTGCAAGTTTTTGTTAACTTCTTTTTTTCTTTCGTTTTTTTTCTTCAGTTTTTATTTTTATTTTTTTGTTTAATGGACGAAAAGCTGTTTTTCTTTCTCCCATTTTTATTCTGTTAATATATTGGCACAAGTTAAAATGATGCTGTCTACAAGCGGAGAACACAATATATGTTACCTTAAAAACTAACACCATCAGGGTTTTTTCACACTGGTCCCACATTCGTTTTACAAAAAAATTGAAAACTGATCAAGGAGTACTTATGAACACACAACACTGGTATCCATGTATGGTGTGCGTGCGCGCGTGTATGTGTGTGCTTGTTTGTGTGTGTTTGTGGTTGTGTGTGTATGTGTGTATACGTGTGTGTGTGTGTGCGTGTGTGTGTGTGTGTGTGTTTGTGTGTGTGTGTGTGTGTGTGTGTGTGTGTGTGTGTGTGTGTGTGTGTGTGTGTGTGTGTGTGTGTGTGTGTGTGAGTGAGAGAGTTTGTGTTTGTACACACACATACAGAAAGGCAGACAGGTCAAAAGAAGTGTTCTCATACTTGTCGTTTTAAGCATTACTTCCCCTTCAGATAGCTGTAATATACATGGCAGAAATTTCGTAACTCGTGTGCTTCATCGACGAGATGCAAAGAGATGGCTCACGTCTTAAATCATTAATGTTTTTTCGCTCTGTTCTAGAACGGTTTTCACCACTGGATAGAGTATAAACAACTCTTTAGGAAAATGTAAAAATAAGAAAAACATGTAAAGGTGACATGCGACTCATTCCGTGGTGGAGGGTCACATTTGTCTGTCTTTTTGTCTTGCCAAAAGCACAATTCCCAAAAAAAACTCCCCAACCCCCACCCACCACACAAAAAAAGCATTGACACCAGGACAAGTGTCATTTTCGAAAATGACGTCTTAAATTATTGTTTGTCAAAGTAAAATTCTTCCGCAGCGATAGATTCGTTTTTCTCTCAAAACCAAAAACCACACATGTTCTGCATCAACTCATAAAAGGCGATTCTCTCCCTGTCGCTGTCTGTCTAGTCAGTGTCTGTCTAATCAGTGTCTCTCTCTCTCTCTCTCTCTCTCATTTGAGCATAGTTCAAGCTTATTTTAGAAAATGTTATTCCACAGTTGATCACATTTTTACACTGAATGCCATCATTGAAAAGTGTTTAGGGAAAAGAAGTGGCAAATTTAATGTTTGTTTTGTGGACTTAACGCAAGCTTTTGATTCTGCACAACAGAGGCGCCTTTTTGAGATTATGTGAGAGAAGGGGGTATCAGGAAAGTTAATGAATGCCCTTGTTGCAGTTTATAATTCTGTTATTTCTTGTATCAGCGTGCATATTAAATGAATTAACCGAATTTGTATTGCCCAACTGGTTTGCGCCAATTATGTGTTTTGAGTCCTCTGTTATTTTCCATATTCATAAACGAGATTGCTTTATTTGTGCAAGAAAATGGTGTGCATGGAATCCAACTGTTACCTGGATTGATTGAAATTTGTCTTCTGCTTTTTGCTGATGATATTGTTTTCTTGTCAGATACTCCAGGAGGGCTACAAAATCAAATTGATGCACTTAACACAATTTGTAAAGAGCTATGTTTATAGATGTTAAGAAAACCAAGGTCATGGTTTTCAGAAAAGGAGGTTTTCTGAGCAGAACAGAAAAATGGTTTCTTGCTGGAAAGCAATTGGATGTTGTGAAACAATATAACTATTTGGGTTTTACATTCACTGCAAAAATGAGTTTGATAAACGGTGTTGATGCTTTAGGAGTACGAGGAAAGCGAGCAGCTTTTGAATGTGTAAATTGTGTTTTGAGATTGAGTAAAATGTCAAGGACCACCCTTTTTTAAACTCTTTGATTCTCAGGTGCAGCCGGACATATAAAGGACAAAGTCAATATTTGGCGTAGGATTTTATCTTCTCTCCAACGCACAGCAAAACGCAAAGTTCACACTTGTGATTTAAAGGGTTTTTAATGACAAAAATGTAATCTTTCAGAGCAACAAAACAACACAATGTCTTATTACTCGTAGAGTCATTTTCACGCTGCTTATCATCTATCCGTTCTCACAGGTGTGTGTGTGTGTGTGTGTGTGTGTGTGTGTGTGTGTGTGTGTGTGTGTGTGTGTGTGTGTGTGTGTGTGTGTGTGTGTGTGCGTGTGTGTGTGTGTGTGCGTGTGTGTGTGTTTGTGTCTGGGTGTGTGCGCGCGCGTAGGTGCATACATGCGTTTGTAATCACATCCCTCATAATTTTTGCAATTCGCAAGCACATATGTGTATGTAACACTATTTTGCGTCAGAGTAATTTCTTTCCAGTGGGAAATTATTTCGACCTTCCCGTGGGACAGTGCGTCGCGACAGAATTACCCTTTAAGTCTGATCCGCTGACTCTTCGGTTTTCGTGGGGAGAATCTTAACAGACTTCGGACAATGTGGTTAAAATGAACACAGTCATGTACTGCTGGAATGCCCGGCCCTTCGATCGAGAGAGAGAGAGAGAGAGGGGAGAGAGAGAGAGAGGGGGGGGAGGGAGAGAGAGAGGAGATGTGAGATATATAAAGAGACAGGCAGGCAGCTAGACAGACAGCCGATAGACAGACAGATCTATACTCTGACAGAGAGACAGAGAAAAAGAGACAGAGAAAAAGAGACAGAGAAAAAGAGACAGACAGCTAGATAGACAGACAGTGACAGTAGAGAGAGAGAGAGAGAGAGAGAGAGAGAGAGAGAGAGAGAGAGAAAAAAGAGAGAGAGAGAGAGAGAGAGAGAGAGAGAGAATGCGAGAGCGAGAGATAGTAACGGTGACAGAGACTGAAACAGAGACTGAACTGAACAGACAGAGAAACAGAGACAGACAGGCAGACAGAC
Organism: Littorina saxatilis; assembly: GCF_037325665.1. Taxonomy (NCBI): domain Eukaryota; kingdom Metazoa; phylum Mollusca; class Gastropoda; order Littorinimorpha; family Littorinidae; genus Littorina; species Littorina saxatilis. Next base: position 66,120,222 of record NC_090245.1, read on the forward strand.
AGACAGACAGAGGCACGACTAAGACAGAGACAGAAACACAAAGACGCACTGACAGACACAGACAGTGGTCGGACGGATAGTAAATCACTTGCAATGGCAACTTGATGTTCATATAAATATTGTTTTTAATGCGCTGCTGCAAACAAAACAGGCAAAGCATAGCAACGCTAAATCTCGAACCCCCAAAAATCTCACACTGAGAAAAATCAAAAGCGCACACAATGCTCTTACCTTCAAAAATTGCCTCCAGTCAAGAAATCCTCAGCCACAAGCTCTCGAAGAATCCTTACAACACATAGAATTAAGTCACACACAGCAAGACATACTATACACTCCAACCAGCGGCAGTCTCAGTGCAACACGGCATGCAAACGGCCGTTTCGCTTTCGTCCGACAGGTCGAAGATATAGGTACTCCAAAAAGACGTGACAGCAACAACGGAACGCCCCGCGACCGAGAAGCACGTGACAGCCGTACCAGTCTTCAAAAAGACATCACTGGCCCGCGTGTTGCCTGTCCACGCATCGCCGAAAACACAATCCTGAGCCTGACAAATGAAGTCTGTGAAGAAAAATACAACTGGCGACAAAAAATAAAGGAAGGAGCGATTATCTTTTATTTAGCTTGGGAGGATTCACCCCCGCAAATGTTTCTGAGCTAGAGAGGACTCGAAGTCTGTCTAGTCTCGTCCACTGACGCATCGACGAAAACAGCAAATTTCGGACTGACGACTGCAGTCTGTGAATTAAGAAAACACCCAACTGTAGATATGTTTTACCTTGGAAGATTAAAAGCTCCCCGCAAAAGTTTCAGCAAAAGACGACAACATATACATGTATGTCTGTCTATAGCTCTGTCCGTACACGCATCGACGAAAACGGCAAAAACCTGACTGACAAATGAACGCTGGGAATAAAAACAAAGAAGCCGCTATAATAGAGGCTCTAGCTGTATCCCTCCGCAGATGTTTCACCAATCACAGGTGTTCGTTCGCATGTTGTTGCCCTGGCCTTCGATGCGAGTCGATTGCTAAACAAATAGCGTGTTGCGATCAACACCCGTATTGAAGTGTCTTGACGGCATGTGGAGACCGATTTTGACAGGCGCACAGCTGTGTTGTCTATTTTGCATCCAAATGACAATTGTTAAGTTTTGGCTGGGTCGAATTAGGCGACGGCGAGAAGTTATGAGTTTATTTTATTTCAGAGAAGCAGTATATAAAAAAAAGTTTGTGTCAGACAGTTAGAGAAAAACAAAGCTGAGATTACTTCATGTTACTTCGTTCCCATGGAACAAATCACATTTGTCATACAATCTCAATTTCCACAAAACTCAAACTGAAATGTCATTGTAATCATCTTTTGATTTGCCTCCTTTCGTTTTGTCACAACGCCCGTAATGGTGTTTTTGTGTGTGGTTTTTTTTTCTTTGTTTTACAAACCGTTGTAATTTAAAAGTCCTGCATGGGAAGTTATGTTGAAAACTTCACTCAACGTAAATTATTTTAATCATTCCTTCACTGTATCACCAAGTCTTGAAGTTTTCTATAGCAAAGCATCAAAATTTCACTCAATGTAAGCTTTGAAAGGGAAAATGCGTTGGTCGCTTCTGACAACCAACACACAAAGTCACATTTTTCTCTCACACAGGCGAAGAAGAACACAACAGGCGTCGGTCACTTTGGAAGTTTCAACAACAGACGACATTGCATCGAATTGCATGCGAGCTCACGGACACACGCACACACGCAGGACAGAAAACAGACACCAAGTTCGCTCGCAGAGGCTTCGCGTTGCTTCTATCCACTGAGCGCTCGCGACAGACACAAACCAGTAGGGGGGAAGGTTAGTCGTACACCGCTTGCGCGAGAAGCGCGTGCAAACTATTTCCTCCCTCGTGCTTTCATTTCTCGACGCTGACGGCGCTTGTTGAACCAAGACCGCTTGCTATCCACCCCTGCAACTACGCTACAAGTGTCGCACAGCCACTGAAACCCAACTTTTGCCCGAAGCTAGAAACTTACACCCGCTATACTCAAGGCTACTTTGCGGTATGGTACATCTGTTTTTGTGTATGTATAGCATTATTGTTGCCGCAGTTTCACACAGGCTCATAAAAATAGGTCCAAGCCAAACACGTTCTCAAACACCGAGTCAGACATATATTCAACGGAAGTGTACACAGCGAATATTTATGTGTTTGAGGATCGCACTTCGATTTATCTTTTGTTCACTTGTGACAGGTTGAAAAGACATTGTCATTGAGCATAAACGCACTGAACAGGCCTCAGTGAATGCGTTTTATGTCATATAGCGGCGTTGGGAGCGTTATGTATTGGATAGTCAAAAGCATGCGGCGCAATAGAAAACATGCCAACAAAAAGTCTGGCTATCGCTGGCATAACGCTCACACATTTGCCACATAGTCATCAATGACAGACGTGAAGAGAGGATCGAAGGGCATGACATGAGTGAAGAAAGCAGTCACTCTATGATATGCCATGGCGAAGCAAATATAACTAATATTACTATTAGTCAGTAGTTTCACAATTAGCTCTCTGTATAATTAAATACTACTAGAGGAATACCCGGCTTCGCCGGGTGAATCGCGAGACAGAGACAGACAGCGTGGCGGTTCGCCGTCTTAGAGCACGTGTGAACATTAACATCCACCAGTGTGCCCACTCAAAGGAAGGCAAGAACATTCAGAGAGACAAAAGCAGCCAGACCCCATCACAAACAGAACTCTACAATCCACAGGTGTTGCCTCCACACACACACACACACACACACACACACACACACACACACACACACACACACACACACACACACACACACACACACACACACACCACGACCCTCGTCTCGATTCCCCCTCTATGTTAAAACATTTAGTCAAAAATTGACTAAAAATGTAAACAGTCGCGTGAAGCGATATAAAAACATTTAGTCATTTTCTAGGCTACTCTAAAAAATCAACTTCAAAAACCAGTCATCGGCAAGATTACATCAGTGTGTGTGTGTGTGTGTGTGTGTGTGTGTGTGTGTGTGTGTGTGTGTGTGTGTGTGTGTGTGTGTGTGTGTGTGTGTTTGTGCGTGTGCATTTTATTTCATTGTTTGGCCTCACTCAAGGTAAAATCGATGTCTGTGATTATAATCTGCCTTAGGCTTGGAAAACATAAACAAGTCGCGTAAGGCGAAAATACAACATTTAGTCAAGCTGTCGAACTCACAGAATAAAACTGAACGCAATGCAATTTTTCAGCAAGACCGTATACTCGTTGCATCGCTCATGGCAAAGGCAGTGACATTGACAAGAAGAGCGGGGTAGTAGTTGCGCTGAGAAGGATAGCACGCTTTTCTGTACCTCTCTTCGTTTTAACTTTCTGAGCGTGTTTTTAATCCAGACATATCATATCTATATGTTTTTGGAATCAGGAACCGACAAGGAATAAGATGAAAGTGTTTTTAAATTGATTTCGAAAATTTAATTTTGATCATAATGTTTATATTTTTAATTTCCAGAGCATGTTTTTAATCCAAATATAACATATTTATATGTTTTTGGAATCAGAAAATGATAAAGAATAAGATGAACGTAAATTTGGATCGTTTTATAAAAAAAATATTTTTTTTACAATTTTCAGATTTTTAATGACCAAAGTCATAAATTAATTTTTAAGCCACCAAGCTGAAATGCAATACCGAATTTCGGCCTTCGTCGAAAATTGCTTGGCCAAAATTTTAATCAAGTTGGATGAAAAATGAGGGAGTGACAGTGCCGCCTCAACTTTTACAAAAAGCCGGATATGACGTCATCAAAGACATTTATCCAAAAAAAGAAAACAAGTCCGGGTATATCATTCCCAGGAACTCTCATGTAAAATTTCATAAAGATCGGTCCAGTAGTTTGGTCTGAATCGGTCTACACACACACACGCACAGACACACTCACGCACACACATACACCACGACCCTCGTCTCAATTCCCCCTCTATGTTAAAACATTTAGTCAAAACTTGACTGAATGTAAAAAGAGATTTATAAAGAAGGATAAAAACACACACTCCGCAATTTTGTTGTGATTTACATGTACCGTACAAGTTTGTCTTGAATACAGTCATTCTCTCAATATTTTCTTGCACCAAAGTGTTCTCACTACATGCCTATCGAACGAACATAATAAGCCGTAGGGCCATGCGACACGCTTTTAGCAGATACATGGTACAGAAGCGGTGTCAGCTTTTAAGGTTTTTCCTGTGGCACACATTGTAATAATGATTTTGCAGCATTTCCCGAGACAAAAAGTAGTTGTTTCGATCAAAGTTTCATACAAGTAGAAGATCTGAAAGTAAGAGCTCAATAATGGACCACAGTATGAGTCACAGCGAGAGAGAGAGAGATAGAGAGAGAGATAGAGAGAGAGAGAGAGAGAGAGAGAGAGAGAGAGAGAGAGAGAGAGAGAGAGAGAGAGAGAGAGAGAGAGAGAGACTTTAATTTACGAGGATAAAGGTTTAAGGCACATTGCCTTGTCTAACAACCTGTCCTTAAACAAATACTAAACACATAATATTCACTTAAGAAGCATACAAATGGAACGAATTGATAGAAGACAAATGCTAAATGCAACCAGAATATAAAATGGAAACAAAAATTAATGCGGAGAAAGTTAGAAAGACCACAATAAGGAATTCGAAGAGAGGTAATGAAAATAAGAAATTCCTCCGATAGGAAAAACACCCCCGTCGAAGGGAAATAACCTTCTCAGTTGGTGGCAGTGAGAATGGTTATTTCCCTTTGACCAACGGGGGTGTGCCTCTATAAGTCCTTGTATAATTTTAATCCACCAATAACTCCCTAACCGTGTGTTTGACTGGTCCCAATTTTTGTAAGGACCGTCTCAGGAATGTATAGAACCTGTTCACCAAGTTTGGTGACGATCGGTCCGTTCATTCTTGAGATCTACTTGCGAACACAAACACCCAAACAAACACCCAAACAAATACCCAAACAAATACCCAAACAAACACATCGAGCGAAACCTATACACACCCCTATACCGGGGGTGTAATAAAACGGGAACAAAACCGCACACACAATCACGACTAACAAACAAACAAACAACAAACAAGTCATATGCAATCAAATCAAAAGGTATATAGATAAGAGAAGAGAAGAAACAAGTCGCGTAAGGCGAAATTACTACATTTAGTCAAGCTGTGGAACTCAGAGAATGAAACTGAACGCACTGCATTTTTTCACAATGACCGTAGTCCGCCGCTTGTGCATAACGGAGTGAAACTGACGAGCCTGTTCAGCGCGGTAGTGGTTTCGCTGTGCTGCATAGCACGCTTTTCTGTACCTCTCTTCGTTTTAACTTTCTGGGCGTGTTTTTAATCCAAACATATCATATCTATATGTTTTTGGAATGAGGAACCGACAAGGAATAAGATGAAATTGTTTTTTAATCGATTTCGGAAATTTAATTTTGATCATAATATTTATATTCTTAATTTTCAGAGCTTGTTTTTAATCCAAATATAACATTTTTATATGTTTTTGGAATCAGAAAATGATGTAAAATAAGATGAACGTAAATGTGGATCGTTTTATATATAAAAAAAAAAATTATTCCAATTTTCAGATTTTTAATGACCAAAGTCATTAATCAATTTTTAAGCCACCAAGCTGAAATGCAAAACTGAAGTCCGGCCTTTGTCGGAGATTGCTTTACAAAACTGTCAATCAATTTGATTGAAAAATGAGGGTGTGACAGTGCCGCCTCAACTTTTACAAAAAGCCGGATATGACGTCATCAAAAGTATTTATCAATAAAAAGAAAAAAAGTCCGGGAATATCATTCCCAGGAACTCTCATGTCAAATTTCATAAAGATCGGTTATGTAGTTTGGTCTGAATCGCTCTACACACACACACGCACAGACAGAGAGACACACACACACGCACACACACACACACACACACACACACACACACAAACAGAGACACACACACACACACACACACACACACATACACCACGACCCTCGTCTCGATTCCCCCTCTATGTTAAAACATTTAGTCAAAACTTGACTAAATGTAAAAAGATAAAACAAGTCGCGTAAGGCGAAATAACAACATTTAGCCAAGCTGTCGAACTCACAGAATGAAACTGAACGCACTGCTTTTTTCACCAAGACCACATACTCGTAGTTTCGTCAGTCCACTGCTCGTGGCAAAGGCAGTGAAATCGACAAGCCATGCAGAATACATAGTGCGGTAGTGGTCACGCTGAGCAGGATAACACGCTTTTCTGTATGTCTATTCTTTTTAGCTTACTGAGTTTGTTTTTAATCCAAACATATCATATCTATATGTTTTTGGAATCAGGGACCGGCAAGGAATAAAATGAAATTGTTTTAAAATCGATTTCGGAAAATTAATTTTAATCATAATTTTTATATGTTTAATTTTCAGAGCTTGTTTTGTAATCCAAATATAACATATCTATATGTTTTTGGAATCAGAAAATGATGAAGAATAAGATGAAATTACTTTTGGATCGTTTAATAAAACAATAATTTTAATTACAAGTTCCCGATTTTTAATGACCAAACTCATTCATTAGTTTTTAAGCCACCAAGCTGAAATGCAATACCAAAGTCCGGCCTTTGTCGAAAATTGCTTGGCCACATATTCAATCAATTTGATTGAAAAATGAGGGTGTGACAGTGCCGCCTCAACTTTTACAAAAAGCCGGATATGACGTCATCAAAGGTATTTATCGAAAAAATGAGAAAAAAAGTCCGGGGATATCATTCCCAGGAACTCTCATGTGACTTGTCAAATGTCATAAAGATCGGTCCAGTAGTTTAGTCTGATTCGCTCTACACACACACACGCACAGACAGACAGACAGACAGACAGACAGACAGACAGACAGACACACACACACACACACACACACACACACACATACACACACACACACACACACACACACACACATATACACCACGACCCTCGTCTCGATTCCCCCTCTATGTTAAAACATTTAGTCAAAACTTGACTAAATGTAAGAAAGAAGCCTCAATCTTCAGATTGATATATACACTTTTTTGTATGACACACAGCGATCAGGACAATGACGGTCACGTACACTACTACACTCAGAAATCGGCCGTGATTATATTCAAGCAAAATAAAAGACCGAGTGTCTGTGTGAGCAATATATAATGAAATAGGTTTAACTAACTCCCAGAATTTCAAAGCGTCGATCCAGAAGGATGAAAACGAATAATTCGGTCTTTGGAACTGCAAGCAGCTGCATTTTATTTTAATTTTATTTGTATTTATTTATGAGAAGCAGCTGTCGAAACCTGCTTGAAATTAAAAACAAGTCGCGTAAGGCGAAATTACTACATTTTGTCAAGCTGTGGAACTCACAGAATGAAACTGAACGCACTGCATTTTTTTCCCAATGACCGTAGTCCGCCGCTATAGTGCAAAAGGCAGTGAAAGTGACGAGCCTGTATAGCGCGGAAGCGTTTGCGCTTTACTGCATAGCACGCTTTACTGTACCTCTCTTCGTTTGAACTTTCTGAGCGTGTTTTTAATCCAAACATATCATATCTATATGTTTTTGGAATCAGGAACCGACACGGAATAAGATGAAATTGTTTTTAAAACCATTTTGGAAATTTAATTTTAATCATAATTTTTATATTTTTAATTTTCAGAGCTTGTTTTTAATCCGAATATAACATATTTATATGTTTTTGGCATCAGAACATGATGAAGAATAAACTAAAAGTAATTTTGGATCGTTTTATAAAAAAATAATTTTAATTACAATTTTCAGATTTTTAATGACCAAAGTCATTAATTAATTTTTAAGCCTCCATGCTGAAATGCAATACCGAAGTCCGGCCTTTGTCGAAGATTGCTTGGCCAAAATTTCAATCAATTTGATTGAAAAATGAAGGTGTGACAGTGCCGCCTCAACTTTTACAAAAAACCGGATATGACGTCATCAAAGACATTTATCGAAAAAATGAAAAAAAATCTGGGGATATCATATCCAGGAACTCTCATGTAAAATTTCATAAAGATCGGTCCAGTAGTTTAGTCTGAATCGCTCTACACACACACACACACACACGCTTAGACACACACACAGACACACATACACCACGACCCTCGTCTCGATTCCCCCTCTATGTTAAAACATTTAGTCAAAACTTGACTGAATGTAAAAAGAAAAGAGTGTGCATACGTATTGATGTCCCCTTGCACAATCAAAGCAACTCAGCTCACTTCCGGTAACCTCTCTGATTGTGAATTGCGAGCTAATTTGGGCTGCTGAAAACATTCGTTCCCGCAATACTGCCAACCAGACTAATTTCCATGTTGATTTTTCCTGTTTATTGATGATTGGAATAGTTAGTTCCCTTCGCTGCTTTGACCATTATTTAAACAACAATGTATGAGTTAAAAAAAAATCTGTGCCGTAATGTTTTATGCATGAATGCATTGCGAGCTAGTTCGTTCTTGAAAATTGCAAACCAAATAATGTTATTTTCCGGTGGCGTTTTTAGAGGCTTTTCACCACTGTTCGTTTAGTTTCATACCCTCGAGGACATTTCATTTTCCTTCAGAGCTTCGGATCCTTACAAAATAGGAAATACGGAAGCAGTCTGAATTATGTGGACACGTTCCACAACGATGTGAATATTCTGTTTCAGAAAGAATCATGTTCATGCATATCTACCAATCACCGCAACAAATGTGACGGGAACAGTGCTAGCTTGATTTTTTTTTGTGCTTTTGAATACATTCACAGGTATGCTCTACTTCTATAGTTTACATTGTGGTCATGGTTTTGCTATATTTTCAACAACAACAAAAGTAACTTGAATCTAAAAACAAATGCCAACTTTCCGACAGCGATTTGGTCAGGGTGGCAGCATGCCTACAGACAAATGATGTATGGAGTCTTGTGTCTGTATGCTATTTAGGTAGGTGGTTTTTGTACGCTTGCTTGCTTGATTGATTCTTTGCTTTGTTTGTGTGTTTACACCCCGAACTCAGATATAAAGCTTCTTGATTGGTCGAATTCGACTTTGCAAAGTCCTTTTCAAGAAGCTGCCTGCACGTAACTTTGACTTTGGCCTTCGGTAAAAAAAAAAAGACTTCGAAAAGTCTTCGCGGAGTAAACTTTGGGCACAATTAATGTCGACCTTACCGCATTGACGCACACGGGCAAGTACATACAAGTACATACGAACGCAGACCGTAAGTGACCGGTAAGCACCGGGCAGCCGTCACGTGGTCGCTTTACATTGACCACTGGGATGTATCCATGATGTCTAGGGGGACCAGTGTGATGTAGCGATGCGGTCAGTACAAGACAATAGTACCGTGCTAAGGACGGAACTGTGTGTCCACACGTGTGAATGGCTATGGTGCTAACCAAAAAGAAAGTGTGTGAGAGTGGCATAATTGTCTTAGGGTGAACGAGCAGTCAAGACTATTTAGTTGCTTGATTCGTTTGTTGGTCGGTTGGCTAGTTGTTCCGTCCGTTCGTTCGTTCGTTCGTTCGTTTGTTCAGTCGATCGTTCGTTCGTCTTAATTTTTTGTTGAAATTTACTTAATAATAATGTATTTATGATGAACAGAAACTGACTGATCAATCAATTAGTTGCTTGATTGCTTGATTGATTGCTTGATTGATTGATTGCTTGCTTGATTGATTGATTGATTGTTTGATTAACATATGGAGACAGCGAGCGAGCGAGTGAGTGTTAGTTTGATAGTTGGACCCATAAGTAGACTTGCAAATCAATTAATCGTGTTAACCCTCGTGCGTCGTCCTTCCTCCAGAGGGGGTTTGGGGTTCATGGGTTCCGAAAGCCCACCCTTTACCCGGCAAATGTACCTTTTTTCTCAACGAGTGGTTCAGATTACCCCTTGCATAATATGCTAAATGTCAACAGCATCTGGGGAGCGAGCCCCAAACACATATCCATCCCCTATACCCGGCCCTCCTTCAATTCGGAACTCTCCCCTGTCCCGTCTTCGAAGTTTGCACTGATGAGTGGTGTCAGTGTGGTACAACAGTGGCACGCGACTTGTCCTAGAAAATTAACATAAAGCTCGGTGCCAGTGTTGGCGGGAAGATAACTCAGTTGGTAGCGGCGCTAGCTTTGAAACCTGTTTGTCGCTATCGGCGTGGGTTCGAATCCCGGATTCGGCGAGGGATGTTTTTCCCCAGGGTCAACTTTCTTCGGTGTCCGAACAAACCCGTGTGCACGCATGCACACGATCAAGATCTCTATTTTACAGCAAAAGTCTCATTGCTTGGAAACATGAACACACGCATGCACACGATCAAGATCTCTATTTTACAGCAAAAGTCTCATTGCTTGGAAACATGAACACACGTATGCAGGAAAGGGGTAAAATGGAGGTTGCTCCGTACTGTATGGCAGCTCGCTTTCGTTAGGGAGAAAAGAACCCGAATTTCCATGAGGGTAACCTCACTGGTCTATAACATACAACGGCACTTTTGGACCCTATCATTCTGATTAATGGCACAATATAACACAATATTTTCTAAACAAACGGATATTACTTGTATACAAGTGAGTATAATCTCTTTGTATCTGTACACTTTGTTTGTACTTTTTACTCACAATGACTTTGAAGATGAGCGTGTGTTTTTGTCAACTGAGTCAAGAGAGGCATGTCACAAATTGCCTGCTTTCCAGAAGCCGATTTTCAGAAACCTAGGCAAACATTAGACACACAAAATCAAACCGAATATGGTTGGGAACAATATTCGTTTGCTGTTTTAGACATGACACAACTGATGCAACGCATACTTGATTTGATGGAAAATGGTCGTTGTATTTCTTACTTAAAAGTACGGCACACCCATCTGGTACAGTAATCTTCTCTCTCTCTCTCTCTCTCTCTCTCTCTCTCTCTCTCTCTCTCTCTCTCTCTCTCTCTCTCTCTCTCTCTCTCTTGTATTCGTCTCTCTCTCTCTCTCGTATTCGTCTCTCTCTCTCTCTCTCTCTCTCTCTCTCTCTCTCTCTCTCTCTTTCTCTCTCCATCATTATCTCTCTCTCTCTCTCTCTCTGTCTCTTTGTATCTGTCTGTTTGTCTGTCTGTCTTCTCTCCCTCTCTCTCTACACCCCTCTCTTTGTCCATGCATAGCTAAAACACACAATAATTATACCGTTCAGTATATTCAGCCATTGTCCTACAGGCTATATAAACAGCGTTTGTTTTTTTACGACCAAAGGTGGGAATAATTACGTAAGCGCACTGAATGTGAGAAGAAACGTGTTTCGTTGTTTTTAAAATTATTAGAACGAAGGTGCATTTCTTTTCAACACAAGACAATTCTTGCTTAAAAAGGTGAACTTGTCATTCACCGTGTAAGTCTTCAAAAAACATGTTACAAACCATTGAAGAGACGTACGCGTGTGTGTTTACCAGTCCCACTGTTGTGCGCTTTTATACTCATTTCCAGCACATCTGCGTCCAAAGTAGAAACTATTGTGTGTGTGTGTGTGTGGGGGGGGGTGTCGGGAGGCGGGGGGGGGGGGTCGCTTGTGTCAGTGTATTGGTCTATTTGTGTGTCCGACAGTCTGTCTTTGCGCGTGTGAGTGCGTTTGTGTGCATGAGCTGAATACCACACAGGGCTGGGTCTAGGGGCGGGGGGTGTTCGTTGGGGGGGGGGGGGGGGGGGGGGGTCCTGGGTTTCCGGAAAAACCTCCCCCCCCCCCCCCCTTACACGAAAAATGTACCTTTTTCCAGTAGGAAAAGACCCCAAATACCCTTTTCGAATGCTAGATTTCAACAGCATTGGCGGGTGGGGGAGGGGGAAGGGGGGTGCAAGGCCCCAAACACTCTCCTTCCTGGCCAGCCCCTGCACCCTTGCCTCACTTTTGAAGCTCCTCCCTCTCACACACTAAGTCCAGCCCTGCCACTGCCTTCCCATAATCTCTTAATTTAATATTTCTTTTTTCTTCACCAAACACCACATTTAAAAAACCTTCCCCTTCACGACTCCGTCTGACATTTATCCCCGAAGCTCGTGCAACCTCGCCTTGTCTATGCCCCCAGCTCTGTACACCTTGCACACTGCATTATCCATTAAAATTTACCTCAAAGGGTGCAGCGGTGTTTTGTGTGACTTGCCCCTTAGGTACGTGAAGACACAGATAGCGTTTTAAGAACATGATTGATTAGTGATTGCTTTGTTGCACTCACATGAACACTAAGCGAGCCGTAGCTACTGGCATTTTTGATTTCGGGATTTTAATTGGTGCACATTTTTCAGGGATCTAAGCGTTGTTAAAGGTCTCCTGACGTCTCAGTTGTTTGGGTGTGATGTTTGTTCTTAGGTGCAACTAGCTTTCCCAGCGGTTGGTAATGTTCATTAATGACGCTGTGCAGGCTGTAACAGAAACAAGTCGCGTGAAGCGAGATAAAAACATTCAGTCAGTCGTTATCAAACTATAAAGATCAATAACCAAAAAAACAGTCATCGCCGAGACTACCTTCAGATAGTCTCGGCTAACCGGAAGACCGAGGCGTGTCACGCTCGTCTCCGCGAAGCATGCGACCGTAGTACTTACTGAACCTATGTTCTTCCATTCTGAGCACATTTTTAGAGTAAACATGACATATCCATATATTTTTGAACTCAGGAGATCATTTGTTTAATCTGTAACTGAAAATTCGATTTTAATGACAACTTTAACGAGCAAACTATTTAACTGATTTTTCAAGCTTCCAAGCTTAAATGCAATCTCGTAGTCCGGACTTCGTCGAAGATTGCTTGACCAAAATGTTAATTAATTTGGTTGAAAAATTAGGGCGTGACAGTGCGGCCTCAACTTTTACTAAAAGCCGGATATGACGTCATCGAAGATATTTATTAGTCAAAACTTGACTAAATGTAAAAAAAAAGTGTGCAAGAACTAAGTTTCATTCAAGTACTTTAATTTGAACTTGAAGGTTGTCTCCCGACGCTTATTTCCAAGTAAAAAGTTGAATTCTATAACGTTTGCAGGATTTAAAAAAGCCTGTTGTTGCTATGACTGTTGACACCGATAGTAAAGGTTAAAGATAGTACACTTAAGGCTCCATTTGGGAAAATGTTCGTAAAATTTGGACCTTAAAAAGTTCAAGGAACATTCGCTGTACTGTAATTTTTAGAAACACCTGCTCAAAACTTCCCCGTTACTATGCCAACTAATTAAATTCATTTTAATCAGCGAGCGGTTTGCTTCGCCCAGCTCTCCTGTGTCAGGAGTCGGATTCCGTTCTTCACATATTTTGTGTATATAGTCCTCGTAGATAAACATTCGTCAAAGCAGATTAAGACCGTTGGATTGAGGAAGTCAAACCCACAGTCTAGCAAACGCATGCATATTCCGTGCCATACAGGGCTAAAACGCTTTGCATAATATAAACAAACACACATTCCGTTGGAGAATATCATGATCTGAAAGGACTACCAAACACAGCATTCAGATTTGAAAAATAGAACGCTCAAAAACTACTTCTAAGACCTTCCTTTTGTGTATTGTCATCTATTCAACACCCAAAACGAACCCTGTAGCTCTCGGCTCAGTTTCAAATCTGTATCTCTAGGAATAGCACACGAAATAGTCAGGGCCGAAAGGTAGGACGAAAATTATGACTGGCGCAAAAATGGGTCATAATGAGAATTTCAGTCTGGGATTCCCACTCAAGACACAGCCGTTTTCAATTTGGGGCGATGAGAGACAGTATATATTCTTGTTAGACATTATCACTTTAAGGTGAATGGGAGTTTACGTGATTCTATCGGTGTTGTTCTCAACATTGCTATCTTTCAGCCTCAAGTGATACAGTCATATTTCAGTACCTTTGGGACACTGAGCATTAAACATAAAAAAGGTCTAAGCTTATACATACATGCAGTAATGTGGAAAGAGAACTTCCTGCCTGTTTGTCAGCGTTTGAGGGTGTACAAAAAGTTTCTAGTTAAGCTCTCTTGCTATAGATAAAAGTATCAGGTTGCGCAGCAAAAACGTGTTCACTGATTTAATGTCTTGCTTCAGCTCGAACAAAAACTAAAGTTCAACGGCTAAGCTACTTTCTGGGTAGAGAGGGAATTAATTTGCTTTAATAACTTCGTAACTTACACTTCTGTCAGCCTGCAAAAATATTTCCGCATAAAAAACAAAAATCCCACGCCGCATAGAAATCGATCGGGCTCTTGACGTTTTGTGTTTGTTCAAAATAAAGTCCGATGCTCTTTTCTTGTGTACTAAAACCTGTGTTTGACGACATGATGGCTCACACAAGAGCAAAAGTAACGTTCGTTTATGTATTTATTTTTTTATAATGCCAAAAGGAAAGTCCGCTCAGTCTACTTTTTGCAGTGTATATCACAAAGAAATGACTGTTTTTGATTGAAACGGCAACATATGAATTTTCAAGACACTAGGAAAGACAGGTTATACGTACACCAACAACACAAAAACAAAACAAAACGTCAAAAACAACAACGTTGAAGTAACCTGCATGGAACTGAGGTCACAAGAAAAAAGGAAAGACAATTATATTAAGGTACACTGTAATGTTTTTCCTTTCATGCGTTTATACCACTGTCTTATTTTTTGTCGGCTCAGTTCGTCACATATAATTATGCGTTTGTCAGTTTAGTTAGTCAAATGCATGCATAGTTTGGCTCATTCAGGGAAATAAACGCATTCCGACATATTACGTATCTATACTCAGTCACTATCATTTTTGCGCCGTGTTTTATGCATTTGCATCTTCGCGTACTAACTTAGTCATAACGTTCTGAATCAGTCAAATCTGTGACTTCCAGCCTTTCTAGTTCCAACGCAATTTCGGTTTATTAGCCAGCACACATGAAAATATTTTTCTCCTAAGCCACTGTGTGGTTTCGCCCTATTGCCGAGATAATATTTCCTCTTTACAAATCTTTCGTTTCATAAACACACTTTTTTATATTCCAAATTGTTTTGGCAAGGATACAGCAAAACTCGAGGAAATCGACTCCTGGGGCTAACTTGAATGAAACCACAGCCCCTCCCTGTTTTCCAACCCCTCCCTCAAGTGGCGATAATCACCGAGGAAACAGAAAATTAAAAAAACACCAGAAAATCAGAAGAAAAAAAATCAGAAAATAAATCAGAACAAAATAGAAAAACAGGGGTCTTTGCACCTTGCTTGGCCGTTCCAGTGGCGAGATAGAGAAAGAGATAAAACGCAATCAGAAGACTTACGTGAGCCGATAGGGAGCGGGATTGTGGCCAATAAAACATAAGCTGGGAGAATGTTACGCTTTTCCATTGCTTTAACACTCACACCCCACCAAAAGAGAGGGTGCTACGGGGCTCCCAAAGTACCGGTGTTTTTTTACTTTTCTCTTTTGGAAGCTTCAACTCGACTCGGTGAAATGTGTTTTGTGGATCTGTTCAAAGTATTTGGTGAAGCGTGTATTTTCTTCGTCTTTTTGTGTGTGTCTCCGTGGAGTTTTGGTCTCGAGAGTTCTTTGAAGGTGTTGCTAAACTTGCTGTGAACTGTGCGGTCTGTCTTGTGCCACAATAGAGCTTAGTACAAATAAAGCATACTTGAACAATGGTGATACCTTTCAGCATCTGTGCAACCAATCGCCCGACAACCTAAATCATATATAAAAGCAAGCAGTAACATATACATCGCGTACAAAAATCAACATATCAAGAAAGAAACCCACCAAGCAATCAAACAACTTTGCAGCAAACAATCACCCTCACCTGTAAGCCAAGGAACACCCTCCCGCACCCCCAACACAAACACACACGCACACACACTCACACACACACACACACACACACACACACACACACACACACACACACACACACACACACACACACACACACACACACACACACTCACACACACACACACACACACACACACACACACACACACACACACACACACACACATTCATCTATACGAACATTCCAGGCATGTATTCTCTGATTTTCTTTCCTTTCGGTTGATCACACAGATCATCGAGGTCGAATGCTTAATATGTGTCAGTGCTCAGCAAAGCGTTTTTATTGCGATTAGGTTGCCGGTGTGTTCGTGGAAGGGAGGAAGGGGTGCATAACATTTAAAGTCTGTATGTGTGTGTGAGTGAGTGTGTGTGTACGTGTGTGTGTGTGTGTTTGTGTGTGTGTGTGTGTGTGTGTGTGTGTGTGTGTGTGTGACAGCGTGTGTGTGTGTGTCTGTGTCTTAGTGTGTGTGTGTATGTGTGTGTGTGTGTGTGTGTGTGTTTGTGCGTGTGTGTTGATCACTCCTTTTGTACCCCGCTTCACAGTCGACGTCCTCTCTCTCCATTAATTTTGTACTGATGTAAAAAATATATTCTTTTCCTTTGTCGTCCAATGGAAACGCAGTCACCCCACTCTCTTCATCAGCAGGGTGTACAGAGGTACGGGTTAGATTTTTCTGTCACGGTCCCATTGCACTACCGGGGAAACTGGCGGCAAATCTACGGAGGATCAAAGAGCTGAGAGGCAACTTTATTACCAGATTACTTTTCTCCCCCTGCCAGTCTCTCACCTGACTCATCTCCTTTGTCGGTCCGTTGCGTCGATTGTCTTGTCGATTGTAGGTGCAGATATGAGGGTGAGATCAGCGACCTTTATTGATTTATTTTTGTTTTTTGTTTTTGTTTCTTGGGGGGTTGGGGTGATACTGTTGAAAACAGAGTTATATGGCTGGTTTAGGTTGCACAGGCAGGCAAGGACAGAGTCAAAAGTTCAGAGATGACGCATACAGCAACTCAGGCGCACTACACAGACGCACAAACACACGCACGCTCCAAGTCATCGAC
The DNA here is from genome assembly GCF_037325665.1 of Littorina saxatilis. Taxonomy (NCBI): domain Eukaryota; kingdom Metazoa; phylum Mollusca; class Gastropoda; order Littorinimorpha; family Littorinidae; genus Littorina; species Littorina saxatilis. Next base: position 66,137,150 of record NC_090245.1, read on the forward strand.
CTTCGTTAAGTAATTCTCATCGAAGACGGCGTTTGAAAAAAACCACTATTCTCTGAGAGTTAAGTTAGTGGCAAAAACATCACGAAACACACATGTCTAACACGCACAGACACACAGACGGACACACAGGCAAAGGTATAACATCGCACCGAAATTAACTCTGTCGGGATTGTTTGGGTGGTTGAGGCAAACTTTCCTATGTGACCTTATCGGCCAGTCACTAGCGAAGGGTATTTCTCAACACGTGCTTCTTTTGCACGTGTGTGGAGACACAACCCTCTCTATAGTCATCCCACACACAAAATCAAAAGCATATGGACAACGCACTTTTGCATTTTGCGCATCTACTCAATGGAACTCTCTCCCCTCTCACATTCGCCACTCTCAGTCAGTACAGTCATTCAAGCGAGCACTCAAAACTCACCTCTTCCAGAAACACAACTCCTAAAGTCGCAACATTTTGCCATCCTGTTCTGTAACGGTTCCATCTCTATTCAGCTTGTTATTTTTGTCTTTTGTTTTAAATTATTATAAATATAATTTTTCACTGCAGTAGTCCTTTAACTTTAACCCTTAGCTGTAAGCTAGATATGCACAAGTCATGTCGGTGCCACATAATGCTGACACACATGTTCCTGTGCATAGTTTATGGATAACGTGTAGTTGGGAAGTTAAGAGTAGAAATAATTAGTATTTAGTGTAGGTGGGGGTGGGTAGGGAGGGGGTGGGTATGGTTTACTTTGAGCAGGTCGGTTTCAGTTTTAATAAACAATTCTAGAGAATTGTGTATCTTATATTTGAGTCTTTCGTGTTTTAGACATTGATGCATTTAATAGTTTTAACGAGTTGCCTTTTGTTTTATCATTCTGGTGTTTATCTAGATGTGCTGTGTATCTTATAAGAAGTTCTTAAAAGTTCGAAGTTATTTTAGCATATAGTTTTTTTATGGTCTTAACAGTTAAACATGTATTACGTTATCATTAAGATTCATGCTTTGTTGGCACTAAGCAGTTGTTTTAATCAGTCTGGTTTTCTCTTGTTTTCATCTTATGAACATTCTAAATGTTAGACTAACTTATTGTCTTGTACAGAATAACAACTGTGTGAATGGTGCTATACTGAATGAAAGAGTGTGACATGAAGTTCTTGTACATCATTGTAAAGAGTGTGAATGACGTTTTAGTTTAGATGTCAAGCGCTTAGAGCAAGCCTTTTTAACGAAAGTTTTTGATTTAGCGCTATATAAATGTTCTTCTTCTTCTTATTATTATTATTATTATTATTATTATTATTATTATTATTATTATTATTATTATTATTTAAGTTATTGAGACATCCCAGTGCACTAAGGGATTTATAGAGCAAATCGAGAAAATTCATTATTGAACGAAGCGCATAGCGCTGAGTTCAATAATTATTTTCGAGATTTGCTCTATAAATCCCTTAGTGCACTGGGATTGTTTCAATAACGATATTGTCGGTACCGCCAGAGAAAAAAGAAGATACAACACGCACATTTTGCTACGCGCATTTGAATAGGCATAAATAACTGTGTGGTCAGGTCGTATAGAAGATCTACTTTTGTGTGGGCTGTCTCGTGTGTTGTGCTTTCATCACACGCAAACTCTTGTTTTAATTTCTGTTGGTAAATTCCAGTGTAGCGTTAAGCTAAACAGTGATGATCTTTCTCTCATTTGAACTCGGAGAAAGGACTGTGCTTTCAGTTATTTGCGGTTCGAAACCTTCATCGAGCTTCGACAGATTGACTGTGCAGAGTTGTGCCCCTTGCCAAGGTCGACGGAAAGCCCATTTTCAAAATAAACGTGGCATGTTTTTCGTGTGGTATCTTCCCTCATCGGGGAGTCTGGTACTAAATATGAACGGTAAGAATGCTCTGAACCCTACACGTATTATATCCCCATCGTTTTATCGTTCACATTTGCCTAACATGTTAATTTGCTGAGCGGGATTTATGTCGTCTGCTAGGCTATTGCACTGAGTCTCATTTCAAAAACAAAAATTGCTCGTCCCGTTGCACTGAGTCTGCACACATAAAGCAGGCTGGTAATAAGTCTTATATGTGTTAAGAACGTTCTAAACCCTACACGTTTTCGATTCCGATTGTTCTTGCCTTAAAA
>NC_090245.1:66139487-66164487 GCF_037325665.1 Littorina saxatilis
TTCCAAGACAAGCTGTACAGGATGGGAACAAAAAACAATTCAGAGGTTAGTTTTGTTCTTCTTCTTCTGCGTACCTGGGCTGAAACTCCCACGTGCGCTCGTGTTTTAGCACGAGTAGGTTTTTACGTGAATTACCGTTTTTACCCGCCATTTAGGCAGCCAGGCGCCGCTTTGGGGGGATGAGGTTGGTTTGACTTTCAAGTAAGTGAAAAGTACATTGATAAAAAAAAAACTATAGTAGGAGAGGCTCAGACGCCTAGGGGGACACGAATGTATACCTTCACGATCGATATATCTTGGATCCGGCGGCAGCGCTAAAACAGTAGGTGAAGAGTACACTGAAAAGTATAGAATATTATACATCTGCACAATCAAGGTTTCTTGCTTCAAGCCGGGAGTTGTGAAACTGTTACAGTAGGTAAGCACAGGTACATACTACAAGATAAGCTGTACAGGATTTATAAAAACAATTCTGAAGTCTGTTTGACTCTAAAGTAACTGAAACTGACACAGGCTAAAGAACTATAACCCAGGGATACTATGACACTTGTAAGAGACAATAATATACAACTTCCATGTGTTAGACCGGGCGCAGTGAAACAGAAACTACTACAAGACTATACTCGTGCGTATTCCAAGAGAAGCCCTGGTAGTGGATTAAAAGGACCTGACACTGATAAAAGAACTACCAGGGGATGCTCAGACACCTTTAAGAGACACAAATGTGATACCATCACGATCCAGGTGCCATGCCTTAAGGGGCAAAGTATCCATACAAGTACAACCAAATATCTGAGAAAATCATGTCTTAAATATCGAGTCTTAAATGGCAGGTAATGTTACAGATGCTACGAACAGAAACTGTGGAGAACACAGCTAAGGTCTTACTTAAGACGGGAGGGGGGGGGGGGGGGGGTCTTTAAACTGTAGAATGACGTCAAACAGGGTTGGGCTTCACCATACATTAGTCATTATTCCAAGACAAGCTTTAGAGAATGAAGCAGGCACTGCTCAAGGTGGTTGACTCTATGTATTTCAATATTTTCGAAAGGTGAGTGTTGCTTTGTCTTACTTTCAACCAAGACGGCTGTCCACAGAGGTATTAAGATGCCCCAGACAGGTTCCAAATGAAGCTAATTGTTGATGTTTTTTTCTATTTTGCTCGTATCTTTCTGCGCACACTCACAGTTTTCGAGAACATCTCGAGTACGACGACCTTCTCGGTCTTGTGTGTGTGTGTGTGTAAGTGTGTGTGTGTGTGTGTGTGTGTGTGTGCGTGCGTGCGTGCGTGCGAGCTTGCTTGCGTGTGTGTGTGTGTGTGTGTGTGTGTGTGTGTGCGTGCGTGCGTGCGAGCTTGCTTGCTTGCTTGCGTGTGTGTGTGTGTGTGTGTGTGTGTGTGTGTGTGTGTAAGTGTGTGTGTGTGTGTGTAAGTGTGTGAGTGTGTGTGTGTGTGTGTGTGTGTGTGTAAGTGTGTGTGTGTGTATGTGTGTGTGTGTGGTGTGTGTTTGCGCTTGGTAGACTAGCTCAATACCCCCCTAGTCAGAATTGTGTACGTTTTCTACCGCTTGGTTAAGCTATCTTTTACGTGATTTTGGAACCAATGGGTACCATACCTCCCATGTTATGATCCATGTACACATCTAAAACGAAGAATGACGAAGATTACAATCTATGCACATGAAGAGCATTATATGCAAAGAATGCATTATGTACGCATAGAACGCATAGATTGTTCAATATACATGTAGAATTATTAGACATTTGGCGCCCCATACAATTCACGTGATATGAAACACTGGTGCACAAGCACTAAACGGTCCGTGGATCGAAGGTGTGGGTGTTCGCTATACCAAGATAGAAACACTGCATATTGACAGGAAGTCCTCACGCTTGATCTTTACGGAGACGTAAACACGCGAAGAATGTCTTTAAAACGCTACGTTAGAAGCTTCCATCCTCTTGTCGAACAGAGCGAACGATACTGACGTCCCCTTTGCAAGCTTTACGAAAGGTAAGCGCCGAGAATTCTGGGGGAAGAAACCAGAGTCACAAAGACATGAAAGTACTGGCGAGATTTGCTCGACATGGACAAAGTTGTACATGCTAAGTTGTGAAGAGATTTGCTATTTAATTGGCGCAACGACAAGCAAACAAGATGGTGCTCAACAACACTTTTAGATTCATTAGCAAATGCAGTAAAAGCACTCTTAATCTTGGCAATAATGATACGATAGATTACAAAGGTAAGTTTCCATACCTTTTTTTGAGCGACAAGTGTGTGTAGGTATACAAGTAAATCGTTCAGAAACCCTGAAGCCTTTATTTCGGCATGTCCTCCCGGACAAGATGTTTAACTTTTTAAAGGACATCAAGATTTTAAAACAAGATTTGAAGTATTTAACTTTTTTCCAAAATCGTGTTCTCTCTCTCTCTCTCTCTCTCTCTCTCTCTCTCTCTCTCTCTCTCTCTCTCTCTCTCTCTCTCTCTCTCTCTCTCTCTCTCTCTCTCTTTCTCTCTCTCTCTTTTTCTCTCTCTCTCTCTCTCTCTCTCGAAGGTGCTCGCTCTCTCTCTCTCTCTCTCTCTCTCTCTCTCTCTCTCTCTCTCTCTCTCTCTTTCTCTCTCTCTCTCTCTCTCTTTCTTTCTCTCTCTCCATTCACATTCTAATTCCACTGTTAAAGACAGGATAGCAGAAATCCTTGTTCCCGTACTTTGAGCAATGCTCGCCTCCCAATCTGCTGACATTTTGTAAATGTCAGCTACTTCAGAAAATATTTTCCCTGGATTAAAGGCTTGCAGTACGCTACTATACGCACTGATCTTGTTTTCTGTCAAAAGGATATCACCTTGGAGCTTTCAGATAGTAGAAACAGGCACTACTACGGTTTACGTACATGATTATCAGTTTTTCAATTATAATTGTCCCCCCCCCCCCCCCTGTTTTCACCTTATGACATTTTCTGCAATAAAACTAGCCAGAGACGACAGGTAAGAATTAGATACATTGTAGTTTTTGAGTCACTTGAGAAAAAGTGACTCTATGTAATCGGTCAGTGTTAGTCTGTCCGGCCGGCCGGCCGTCCGTAGACACCACCTTAACGTTGGACTTTTCTCGGAAACTATCAAAGCGATCGGGCTCATATTTTGTTTAGTCGTGACCTCCAATGACCTCTACACTTTAACGATGGTTTCGTTGACCTTTGACCTTTTTCAAGGTCACAGGTCAGCGTCAAAGGAAAAATTAGACATTTTATATCTTTGACAAAGTTCATCGGATGTGATTGAAACTTTGTAGGATTATTCTTTACATCAAAGTATTTACATCTGTAGCCTTTTACGAACGTTATCAGAAAAACAAGGGAGATAACTAGCCTTTTCTGTTCGGCAACACACAACTTAACGTTGGGCTTTTCTCGGAAACTATAAAAGTGACCGGGCTCAAATTTTATGTGAACGTGACTCCCAGTGACCTCTACACTTTGACGTCTGCTTTAGTGACCTTTGACCTTTTTCAAGGTCACAGGTATGCTTCAGGTATGCATTGTGTTGTGAATAGTTTCTCTGATGCCTCATATAATATTCAGAACTGCGAAAGTGACTCGATCGAGCGTTTGCTCTTCTTGTTGATTTTGTTTGTTGTGTTTGCCATGACAATCATTGTGCGGGATTTTTTAAAAGCATGCATCCATTTTAAAATAACCTAATGCTCATTTTCACTTTGATGAATGAACAATATCTTAGCAGATCATTACTATCTAAAACGAAAACAAAATGAATACTCTATAGGTATTTGTCACCAAAAAGTCGCTGCTTATGGCCACAGCGTTTTGAATTGAATGGCTGCAATCAAACCGAATTCTTTGATTCTTAATGACCCTGACCATCTTGCAAGAGACTGAACTCAATCAACGCTCTCTGTCACTCCATATATATTTCTGCCTATCGACTATAAAGAACATGTCGATGTAACTCGTGAATGACTTGTTTTGTTAAAATTAAAACGATCCAGTATCTAACCATTCTTGTTGTGTGTTTTTTTTTATATCTTTTTTTTATATATACATGTATAATACACGCGTCGTGATAAAGAATGAGCTTTCATATCTTTTTAAAATTATCTCCCCTTCAAAGGCAGCATCAGTTGACGTGTGCGACATTGACCTGAACTTAAATCACGACTTGCAAACATTGCAACTAAAAAACAGTTGGAAAAAAAACCTAAACACAACTTTGGCAAAGACTCAGGTGTTCAACATAATCTGAAGTATTGAATTACTCGGCTGAATTAAGATAAGTGCGCGAAAAGGTATCAGGTGTCTATTTCATCTCCTCCGAAGTTCTAGATCTGTACGGTCGGTGCCCTGAGAGGCTTGTCACATCATGCGACTTCATGCATTGCACCCTGTCCATATAGAAACTAATTCAATCATCCAGTGAAGGTGTTTGCAACACGTGACCAGCTACGTTCGGTTGTGGCATGCGAAAGAACATGTCTTTTTCACACAAGTAAATGTGGTGGTCACAAAAATACGGGCGGCACTAGTTTTGGTGTTGACTAAATTACAGAAATCACACTAAATTTGTGTGGTCATCATGACAAAAAAAACACCCAATCCTTTTCATACGCGAGTTTCGTATCCATATGCAAAAAAAGTCTTGCTGTCTTTACCAGCGTTAAAATAATGCCAAACTAAAGAGATTGCTCAAGGGAATAGTTCATAGTTTCGCTGCATTGACTAAGTTATGAAAGCGTGTCGAACTAGTGATCGGTAAAGCAAGTATCGCCTTTTATGAAAGGGTTTCGCACAGCGTCGCAAATCATAGAGTCCATGGGCACTTTTGCAACCACCAAGCACTGGAGAAGTATGTGAATTCGACATGACTTGTACACTTGATAGCATTGCAAATCCACTTCTTGGAGTCTTTGCACGCGTTGCTTTCTTGCAAACTATATTCCATTTTATTGAACACACGACAAAGAACTCAATCACAACAATCCATAGACCTGAGGCAAGTACACTATTTTTTCTCGATTTTTCTTTACTGCGATCCAAATGTACCGCTCTAAATTTTGTACAAGGCTGGTCGTATGCAGTCTAGCTGTACCATGTAAAACGCCCCTTACGCTGACAGGAAAGGGCTGGATCAGATGGTGCCGGAATTGCATCGGCATGTGTCTAGCGTTCTCTGTCGTGTGTATTTTGGTCTTGGTTTTCCGGCGCGGGTGTTGTCTGGCGGAAATATGTTTGGATCCAGCATTTGTCGGCAATGCAGAACTTGTGCGTGGCTGGAATCAAACGACTAGATATTCAATAGAGTCTTCGAGAGTTGATGATATCTGTAGGAAATTGCTGGGAAAAAAAGACGTCGGACAAATGCGGATGCGTGGACTGAATGTGTACCAATTACAGGCCCTATATTCATTTTTTATTCATTTTTTTCGGAAATAGGTCTTGCTCCAGCACATTAATAGATATTCTATCCAGTCTTCCAGAGTTGATGATTTATGTAGGAAATTGCTGGGTGGAAAGGACGAACAAGCGAATGAATGTGTACAACTAAAGGCACTAAGGGGTGAGTGGTTTTTTTTTCTTGTTTTTTCAGGGTTTTTTTCTTTTTAGGAGAGGGGGGCGGAAATAGGTTTTAATCTAGCACTTGCCGGCATGCAGAACTCGTGCGCGGCTAGAATCGCACAACTATTCGTTGTGGGTGACATATTCAAAAAAGTCTATAAGAGAGTCGATACTAACTATGGGGAATTGATAGGCAGGGGGGCGGGGGGAGGGGCGGTCAAAAAAGTGGACCGGTGCGTGGATTAAATGTGTTACAATTAAATCCACTATCTGGTTCTTTCAAGAACTCTTAAATAAACGTAGTTAACTATAATATTCAGTCGCAGGAACACGACAACTCCTGTCTGAACACTCAAATAATTGACTCAATTTTACAGATCTCGTTGGAAATTCGTGTGCACCTGTGAACCAAATGACCATTCGACTCTGTTTTTATGCATAAAGATGCAGAAAACTAGATCTTTTTCGCTAGATGGGCGCTGCGAAATACTCAAAGCTTTTTTTGTTTTGTCGGAAATATTTATGCCCGCTAGTTCCACAAGCTCATTTATTGTCTCCAGTTAAACATAAAAAAAAACTATCCAAGAGCTTCTTATTTTAAATGTAATCAAGAAAGGTCATCCAACAGTAACTGAAATTTAATCACGTTTCACCTGATACTTTGAATGAGTCATGTTGATTAATACTTTGAAAAAAGAGGATATGTTTGCTTGTCTCTTCTTGTTGTTTTTCTTGTTGTTTTTCTTCTTCTTCTTCTTCTTCTTCTTCTTTTTCTTCTTCTTCTTCTTCTTCTTCTTCTTCTTCTTCTTCTTCTTCTTCTTCTTCTTCTTCTTCTTCTTCTTCTTCTTCTTCTTCTTCTTCTTCTTCTTCTTCTTCTTCTTCTTCTTTTTCTTCTTCTTCCTTCTTCCGACTTTGACGATTTGCGTCGCAACTACACCCCCGTTAGAAGAGGTACAAATGGGTCGTCGATCGGACAAGTAGGCGATTCCACAAGATTTGCTATTTGTTTGATTAGCATCGTCTCAGGTTCTGGGTAAACAGGTTACTATGAGTTTACACTCTGCGCCACTGTGGCAGAATATATAGCAATCGTTTGAGTTAGTCTACACTAAATGGACCGCAGATAACCTTTACTTGCAGACAGGCCGGTTCATCCCGTGAGATTCAGATCGGTTCGATTACTTGGCAAACACATTGATCAAACAAGAAACTCGTTAGTCTACTGACCACCGCCGACCATTGGGCGTGAGAAATGGACAAGGCTCTCGCAAGCGAAATCGTTATTTGGTCAAGGAGGCGGGTTAGCACACAACCTCTTTTCTGTGTCCCCGAGAGACAGCTAGGCCGATGCCAAAAACTGCCCGAACGTTAGCAGTATCGGATTTGCCCGAAATTAACTTTGTATAATAATTGCGTATGCTTTCGTCTGCTAACGGTGTGAATTGAAACACAAGAGATCACAGATGCCAAACACTGTCTGAAAATTAATGTGCGCAAAAGCGGAAGATGCTTTCGTCTTTTAAACGGGGTGTAGATTGAAGCACATTGTGAACAACTTTCGGGTCATTAGCAGCTAGTCTATAAGTATTGGATTTGTCCCATCGGATGTTGTCGTCTATCAACGCGATGTGCATTGAAGCACAATAGACTCACAGTTGCCAAACACTGAGAATAACTGCGTGTAAAAATGGAGGTTGCTTTCATTGTATGTAAATCTCCTGTGCTTCAATTCGCATCCCGTTAACAGGCGAAAGCATCCGCGTTAATTGCACAAGGTTAATTACGTACACATGCACACGTGATTAGTCTGCCTGTATTCGATTTGTCTGACATTAACTGTGTGCAATAAAAGAGGATTCTTCTTTCTTCTGTTGATGAGGTGTAGATTGACGCACAAGAGACTAGCCTTTGCGGAAAACATTCTAAAAATCAACAGTCTATTGGTGTCGGACTTATCCGAAATTATCTTTTATCTTTGTGCAATAAGGAAGGATGTTGACTGGGTGTGAATCGAACTAGCATAAGAGACTGACCGATTACAGAAACTGTGCCAAATCAAATGTGCAATAAAGGGGAATATACTATTCTTTTAATTAACAAATGGTATGTGAACTAACAATATGCACTCCGTTTGTGTTGGGAGTTAGACTTGTTGAAATATCTTTTGTGAACTAACAATGAATGGAGACCATTTGTTCTTCAATCTACATCCTGTTCACGGAAATAAAATACAAACGGAGTGCATATTGTTAGTTCACAGAAAATATGTTAACAGAAAAGTATGTTCCCCATTAAATTCTTGTAAATTATTAAATACTAGCATTCAGGGCCCGGCTTCATCCGGGGGTGGCCTCAAAAGCATTGAAAGGCATGTGCTGCCCACTGAGAGTGTCACAATATATATTCAATTCCTACTTACATGGTTTTTATAGAATGAGTTACCTCCCTTTCTTGAGAAAATTCCAGATAATTGACCTGCAGGTTCAACTGATCATGCTACACCCGTAGATGCGATGTGTTGGTGTGATAAGAGCTACCTCCTGTCCATGGATAACAAAGCACGAGTTACCTCCCTTAGCTTCTAGAAATTTCTCGAAGTGTCCAGTTAATTTTCTTTCTTCATTTCTTCTCCTTATAGGAGCCATACAGAGTCTCTAATATGCCTGGCATAGTGTGCTTACTACATTTGAACACCAGGCACTGAACTGGCCTTGCATTATATAGGCTGTATTCAATAAATGGGAGGTCCATAATCTGAGAAAGGAAACAATAAATCAAGAAACTAAAACCCAGGTGCACATCTGCGGCTCCTAGGGAGTGTGCATGCACGACATCGTCTTCCTGCCCCCTCCCTTCTCGGAGCTTTGGCGATCACAGACAGACAGACACACACACACACACACACACACACACACACAGACAGACACACACACACACACACACACACACACACAGACAGACACTCACTTTTATTTAGATGTATAGATTAAGTACATTCTTGTAAATTGGGGAAAAATATTCTGACCGATGCTGAAATGAACTTTATACATTAATGGACGAAGGTTAATTGCTTCCTTCTAGTTTCTGTTAAAGGGGGTGTAAACTGAACCATAAGATACTGACCGATGCCAATGACTGTCTGAAACAAACTTTGGACAATGAAGGATGGAGTATGCTTTTATTTCCGTGAACAGGATGTAGATTAAAGAACAAATGGTCTCCATTCATTGTTAGTTCACAAAGGTTATTTCAACAAGTCTAACTCCAAAGACAATCGGAGATCATATTGTTAGTTCACAGAAAATATGTTAACAGTTCTAGCTTCCTGTCCCACTTCCATCCAAAAACAGTTCAACAAGAAATGGGTTGACACTCAATTATTCTGAAATGAATTGCTGTCGACAGCAAAGACCTTAAAATCGCGTTTTACAAGTGCCTCCCCATTTCTGCTGGAGAGTTATTGAAGAGCAAATTAAATTTGGTGGGACGGAAAACAATTGATGTTTTGTGGAGGTGAAACAGGAGACATTTCTCGCCCAGAGCTGCAGATGGCGCCCTCTGCTGACACAATCGATTGTACGTGCTGAAAGTTTTCTTAAAGGTGAATTCCTTCTGCGTGGCTTGACCACACACACACACACACACACACACACACCCACACACACACACACACACACACACACACACACACACACACACACACACGTACACACACAATCGACTTCCATTTTGGGTCTCGGCAGCGCATTTGTTTCTGAAATATTATTAATCAATATCGTTTATTTTCAACAGCTTCATTTCTATGGGGTGTGAATATTGTCACTGAAGTGTCAATGAAATGGAATATCGCCCGGACAAAAGTGACTGATTATCTACTATATTAGTTAAACATGTTTCGAACACTACACCAAACAGAATATTGTTTTCTCTTTCATTTAAAAAAAACAGCACAAGATCGCCGATGTCCCTGGAGACAAAAATGCAAACAAAAAAAGGAAAAGATGAAAAAATAAACAAATAAATCATAACACAATTATTTGTTTGAAAAACAACAAAAGACACACAAACGGTTCAAATAGAATGCTAAATGACAAGTCGCATGCATTTGGACATCATCAATGCTGTTTTACATTCGGTTTGACAGGCTTGTCACGCATTGTGTTGCTTGCTGGGTGGAGTCCGGGGGAAACCTCTGGAGACCCAGGGACGGATCACATCATATTTAGGGGAGGTTTCCAAATTTCTTTTAGGGACAATTCGACGACGCGAAGCGTTTAGTTGAGGGGGCAGAGGGGGGTCCGGGTGCATGCTCCCCCGAAAAATGTTGATAAAAACAAGAAAAAATGGAGCAATCTGGTGCAATCTGAGCCAAGAAACTTCCCCTTATACAGCTTCCAAAAAGTAAATTAATTTTAAGAAGTCAAATTTGGATAAAACAAGGACAATTGATTGATCTGGTGCAACCTGAGCAAACAAATTACCCAACTACTTTCCAAAACCATCACTTAGAAGACAAAGGCCGGCTGGCATGCCCCCCCCCCCCCCCCCCCCCCGGAACATTTTGATAAAAATGAAGGAAAATGGAGCAATCTGGTGCAATCTGAGCCATCAGTTTTTCTGTATCCTCAATTTTTTATTTTTTATTTGTTTTAGGCTAAGGGGGGGTTTCCGGAAACCCTGGAAACCCCCGTGGATCTGCCTCTGAGACCTATCATCGGTCGTATGGAGACTACAACATGTCTCGCAACAGTAGGCCACTGAAACATCTGAAAGCGAATTACAACAACAACAACAACACACAAAAACACTCAAACAGTGATTTTGGCCCGGTGTTAGCGACAAAGAATATTGTCTAAAATGAATCAGTATTGAACAGACCATGGAGAATGCTGTACCCGATAATGTACAACAGTCCCATGACTATAGATGGAAGAAATACGCAATGCAAAAGACCTCTTATCAAGGGAATTTAAAACGTAATTAAATCCATTTTGTGCCTTTTCGAAATAACATTTAAACAAATTCAGAAATATTTCAAAGTTGAAAAAAGGATTCATTGGCACCTTTTAGGAAAATAACAACCAAGTTTGCGGTTACAGCGTTATTTAACAAAACAGTTATAAACCAATAGAATTTTTGGTAACTTTATACCACTTTAACATAGCCGGTCGCCTTGAAGAGAAGAGAGCACGAGATAGTGTGTGCTCTGTGTCAATTTTTCATTTTTTTGGCAAAACAATCAATAATGACTCGATCATCAGTGATGCACCACTCCGCTGCACAAACGAGTCTTAATATTCTATACCGAACATCAGTGAATTTGAGTTTGGCTTGATTAATATCAGATTATATATTGTGTATAGCTTTGCCGTTCACGAGGATATACACGGCAAGGGAATAACGAAGATCAAATAGATCTTACAACTAAGATGAACAGATTACTAACTTTTGAAAACTCTGCAAAAAAATACAGCGCTCTTTATGATTTGTGCATGATTATTTTCAGTCCACGATTGAACAACTGCATTCTTTTCAGCATAACAATATGATGAAAAATATGTGTTAGCTACTTCCCAAGTGCCCACACGAAGACATGATAGTACATGTATACGCTGCAGACTCGCAGCCCTGAAAGTATGATTCAGACCTGGGAACCCATACGATTTCGCCGTATTCTGTACGCATGATTGTCGAGAATACGATCAGTGCGGTCAGTGGGAAAAAAATACGACGAGAAAAAATCCTAGACTACTTTTTTTCACAAGCCCATCTTGAAGCCGATCCAGTATTTTGACACATGATTACAGTTTTTGTCAGTAAAAATTGAAAAAAGGATTTGTTTTAAATGTACACAAGAATTGAACGGTTCGTCGGAAAGTGCAGTGAGCCTGTCAAACAGTTGAAGTTGATGGATTTCTTTCGTCCTGTGTGAATTCATAAACACTGCAATGGATTTTAAACACTACAATGAATTTTAATCTTTTTTTGTGAGGAATTAAAGTGTACAACAAAATAATGAACTGTAGCAGACGACAAAACTGCCGACTCTGACTGAACCGTGTACCTCGTCCGCCGCGCACTACGGAGGCTTTTTTTTTTACGGTATGGCACTGTTTTTAAGGTTTGGCACGTTCATTTTTCTGAAAATACACCGAGTTTGTTTGAGAATACTCTAAGTGCAAAACAGGGGTTCCCAGGTCTGATGATTGTTTGTCTATAATGGTATTTCCTTTATCAAGATTAAGACAGTTGTCTTATTTATTTTAGTTTAAACAAACGTTAAACGATATTTCTGATTTTCGGGGTTGGAGTTTTACGCCGTTTGTCTTGTATTGGGGTCAGTACATGACATTAAAGGCACAGTAAGCCTCCCATAAACCATCACACCGCTTGAGAACATCCTAGGTGCCCTACGTAAAGAGCGAGCAATTTTCAAAGAATTTATTTTCGTGGGCCCTCTGATCAGCAAATCAGGCGCCTCGTTTTGGCGCTAGAACTAACTTTTAAAATCTAGAAAATAAATTGACAGCTTGTTACACAAACATTCTTAAGTCATAAAAGAATTCTTTTTTCATCAAGACAAGATCAGTACAATTCGAAGTTTTGAAAGTTTGAAAAAAGAAAAGCCCGGAAACGTGTCACGCAAACCGTCTTTCTCGAAGCACACGACGATTCTGCCTAGCGCCTGTTCCTCTGAACAGTCAACTGTCATCGCTCTAGTTCGTGTGAATCGCAGCCGTTTGTTAGATTCAGAGGTACAGAATAACGTACAGCGAGTCCCATTGAAATCACAAACTGACGACTACATTGTGAAAAAAGGAAACTGGATCACTCGGGTTCGCGATGGCTCAGGGGTAAGATAAACCACGCAAAAATAAATTCTTTGAAAATTGCTCGCTCTTCACGGAGGGCACCTAGGATTTTCAAAAGCGGTGAGTGTGTAAATGAAAGGGTGTTTGTACTGTGTAAAAGCCTGACAGTGTGATGGTTTACGGGAGGCTTACTGTGGCTTTAAAGTATTACAGTGTGGTGTCATGGAATCATCTCACTTTCGTAACGTTATTTAAGTTCCTTCCGTCACCCGAAGAACGGTAACTATTCATGTGTGAGTTACCTTTAACAATTAATGCTCCAGAGAAAGAATCCCGTTATCCCGTTATCAGAAAAAACCGTGTTACCCACAAGTGGCCCGCGGAATTTTGACCTCGCCCTTTAAAGTGCGTTTATTTTTTTCTGTCAAGGGTGCTTCGAAAATCGAGTCCCCACTTCATAAAAAGGCTCAAACCTGCATTCGCGAATTCTTTCGAATCACGTTCTCGGTGGCTAAAACCAACAAGAAACGACAGCCGGCAAGCGTGCGTTGTTGGTTTCCTTGAGCCTGGTTAGGGTTAAAAGCTCGCATCCTCAAAACTTTCACGTTCCATTTCCAACCGTTTGCGTATCGACCGGAATGAGAGTGCGTGTGACAGATGTAGGAACGCGTGCCATCTGGGAATAAGAGGTTCTTTCTGTGACTGCATCTCTTGCCTCGGGAGGGAGTCCAACGTGACCTGCCCTGTGTGTGATCCTCCGCTTCCCCGGGGGGGATCCGACTCTTTGTCAAACACAAGTGAGCTATCGGGGATTGAAAAGAGCTGTAACGAGAGGCAATAGGTATTGAGGATGCGGACTTTTTTTCCAGATCGCGGTGTTGCTCCTTGTGCAGCAGTGTGCATGTGTGCGCATGCGCCCCTTATTTCCGTTTCCGTGTATTTCTTAAGGAGGCTTGAAGCTGGTATTTTCTTTGATTTTTGTTGGGTGGGAATGATGCTGAGGGGGGGGGGGGGGGGGGGGTTGTGGGAGAGGCCCTTTCGGTGGATGGGGGGGGGGGGGGGGGATTAGTCACTTTCCCAAGGGAGAAGTCAAGAATGAAGGGTTGACTTCCTGTTTACATTTTAACGTTTGACGGTGAAAAAAAGGGTGGCTTGAACCTTCGATCACACACTCTTGGCCTTTTCAAATACTAACACGAGATGTATCACAGTGGTCAAACTTCTGTTTCAAATCTGGCGTAGGTGGAACTTCTTTCTTTGTAAAATGTAGCGTAGACCGATTTTACAGTCGTTGCTGTGTAAAAAGCACCGTCGTGCTACTTTTTGACACAGCCATTGTTATAGCTTTGAGTCAACGGTTTATTCAAGGATCTTTGCAAGTCCGATAAAACCTAAAGCCAGAGAATGACAGGCGGACCCAAAGTTCTGTTTGCATTTTGGTGAAGGTGGAACTCCTTTTCCAAGTGTGCTTGGACCTTGCCGTTTCACACGCTTGGTTCTGTGAAAAGCAGACGCAGTTATACTTTCTGACACTGTCAATCGATTTATATCAAGATCTTGACAAGTCAAGTAAAACCCTGAACCAAAGAATGAAAGGTGGGCCTTGTGTTTGCCCTTTGGCGTGGTTAGAACCTTCTTCCCCTGTAAAAGATGGTTCGGGCCTTTCGATTTCACACCATTGATTGGATAAAAACCAATGTTGTTCTCCTTTTTGACACACTGATGCGCTTAAAGGCACTGTCCTTCCCGCTTACACCAGCATGTTCACTACCACAGCTGTGTCCCGACTTCCACGAGGAAAAGTACCATCGTTTTGCTTAGAAATTCATATATACGAGTATTACAAAAAGCAGGATAGTGAGAGAAAAAAAATTGCGTGGCTGCATTCCGAGTAGAGTGTGATTTGTTTGCTGAATTATTTAAGCAGTTTGTCACAGGTGTCAATTATGAAATTAATTCAACCAAAAGTAGTTGTGATGTGTTTTTGATCATAATTTTTATATGTTTTGTTAGCGTGTGTTTACGCTAACATGAGGGTAGGAAAGGGGGCTCTTATCCCGCGAGTAGAGGCATGAACATATGTGTGATGGACGAACATGAACATTTGCACAAGAAGGTATTTACATGTATCTGTAAAGGCCCACTCCGCCTCGTTCGCCTAACCGTCCATCGACTTGGTCACATACTAAAAACCAACAGCCTTGGTGCTCTCAGCGCACAGTGGTTAGGTATAGGTTTCGGTCGATGTGTTTGTTTGTTTGTTTGTTTGTGTGTTTGTGTGTTTGTGTTCGCATATAGATCTCAAGAATGAACGGACCGATCGTCACCAAACTTGGTGAACAGGTTCTATACATTCCTGAGACGGTCCTTACAAAAATTGGGACCAGTCAAACACACGGTTAGGGAGTTATTGGTGGATTAAGATTCTACAAGGACTTATAGAGAAACATATTAATGGTCAAAGGGAAAGAACCTTCTCAGTTGGTGGCAGTGAGAATGGGTGCAGTGAGAATGGTTATTTCCCTTTGACCAACGGGGGTGTTTTTCCTACCTCGAAGGAATTTCTTGTTTTTAAAGGATTGAATTCGTGAAAGGCACTAGTGCCTTTTTCGGAAATTAATTTCTACAGAAATCCAGTTCATCACAGAAAGTATTGTTTTCACCAGGCGGAGTGGGCCATTAAGAACTCGACACATCTCATGCATCGAAATATCGTTACAAGTGCAGTAAAAACTTGACCCGTGGTTTCTTGCCGGTGATCTTAATTCCTCACGACAGCTACAAAATCTGAAGCAAAACGAAGAAAAGTCGAAGCTCAACATGAACTTTTTCACCTTTATGACATTTTTGATTTTAAAAGGATCAACGAAACTCTCATTCTTTTTGTTCTCCAAGCTGGCATTTGACATCTGATTGTTGAGCTTTATTTTAAACCTAATACCCCATAAGCCAGCTCTGTCCTTAAGCCCATGCTTGCTACAAAAATAGAAATTGCTTTCAGCAACAAACAAACAAACAAACAAACTAACACACACACACAAACAACAAAACAAACAAACTGAAACACTTATTATTTTAATTTTTAGAAAACGTCCGTTTATTTTTCCATGCGAGTTCATTTTTGCAGTGCACAAATACAATCTTGAATCTAAAGGCTTAAATGTTTAGAAAATACACAAATAGACGTTTTCCGGACATAACTCTGTTAGAATGTTTAAGCGGTGTGGCAGGTCAGCAGCGTGCTAGTTGTTTCGCCTCGCTTGCCTCGTTGTCAACAACAACAACAACAGAAGAGCAAACGACATGCAACATTTACAAAATCTTTACGACCACCTAGTTTGTGTACGCTTACGACCAGCAGCCTCTGTTTCATATCCAGGAAAACTATACAAAATAGTGTTGCTTGGAAATCTGCGTCTGAGCATGTGTGTGTGTGTGTGTGTGTGTGTGTGTGTGTGTGTGTGTGTGTGTGTGAGAGAGAGAGAGAGTGTGTGTGTTTGAGTGCGTTTGAGTGTGTGTGTGTGTGTGTGTGTGTGTGTGTGTGTATGTGTGTGTGTGAGTACACGTGTGCGTGCGTGCGTGCCTGCGTGGGAGCGTATGTGGGTGCGTGCGTGCGTGTGTGTGTGTGTGTGCGCGCGCGTGTGTGTGTGTATGTGTGTGTTTGTGTGTGTGTGTGTGTGTGTGTGTGTGTGTGTGTGTGTGTGTGTGTGTGTGTGTAACGTGTTTGCATGCAAGCATGGTTAATGCGTGGGGTGTCTGTTTGTTTCTCTCACTACCTGAAGCGGCACACTTTCTCAGTCAGCTGTGACATCAACAATCAAACAATCAAACGTGTGCTACAGATTATAACAACCCATTCTGACGATTGGTAACATGCAATGGAAAGAAAAATTATCACTGGTTGAATTATTTATCATTCACACAGTTTACCACATGGCTGTGAAGTCGGCTTTCTAATCCGCACCACTATAGCCTATTCAACGTTATTCTAAGATTGCTAACTCATAATTGATACGCAAATGACAACATTAATTGAAACGGTTGCAGCTCATCAAACTAACGCGTGTAAAGCATTTCAGTGGGATTAAGAAACTCATGCAAAGCCGAAATACAGCCGGACAGAAAAACAGAAAGTCAGACAGACAGACAGACAGACGAATTCGGTAAGGCCGGCAAACGACTCCGTTGCAATACATCAGACAAACAAACGAACAAGGAAGAAAGAAAAATAAAAAGACTTGAAAGTAAAGCACAAAGTCACAGGCAAACAAACAAGTAAATGAAAAGCCTGGCAGCCAGACAGACAAAAAATCACATACAAGAAATCTAGCAACCTTTCAACCAGGCAACCAATCAATACATTAATTAATCAATCAATCAACTAATCAATCAATCAATCAATCAATCAATCAACCAATCAATTTAGCAACAACAAGTCTTTTGTTTCCTGGATTTCGAAACTGACATCGAATAGATCTGAGAAACAAAGGAAAGTAAGCGGTTGAAATTTTGTTTGTTTGTGTGTTTGTTTGTTTGTTTGTTTGTTTGTTTAACGCCCAGCCGACCACGAAGGGCCATATCAGGGCGGTGCTGCTTTGACATATAATGTGCGCCACACACAAAACAGAAGTCGCAGCACAGCTTCATCACATTATTCTGACACCGGACCAACCAGTCCTAGCACTAACCCCATAATGCCAGACGCCAGGCGGAGCAGCCACTAGATTGCCAATTTTAAAGTAGACCCGGCCGGGGTTCGATCACGGGGCGGACGCCTTACCACTAGGCCAACCGTGCCGGTAGCGGTTGAAATGCATATACGACATGTGCAATAAAGTAAGGGAGATTTTTTTAATTTGTTATTTTTAATTCCAAAATTTTAATCAATCAATAAACAAGTGATAACAAACATGGTATCTGTGTGTTTTCTGTTTGTACACATACTTTCTCATTTACATGAGGTGCAGAAAAACTTATTATGTTAAATTTTACATTATACAAAAGGACTCAAATTAATCATTCGTGAAACTATATCCGTGTCAACATGTGTAGCATCAAAATGATCATATGTCATCATATATTGATCTATTCAAAACAAATATTCGCATCAAAACATATGCCTGTCTTTACCTTAAATCAAGGACAATAAACAAAAATGTGTTTCTAATTAATAAAACTTCAGACTAATGAAATCTCAAAACAACATGATTTCCACACAAAAATTCCAGTGTCTGGCACCTGAGAGAATAAAAAGCATTGAAATGAAGAAGCGACTTTTATCCTCTCATATCGAATAGAAGACAATGCCCTCAAGAAAACAAAACCTCCACTTGACTGAGATTCGCCAGGAAGCCACACACCCAACAAGAAACAAGCAGTACCGTATCGCAACGAGTTCCGCGAATCAAGCTCGTAAGATCGTGGAAGAATCCAAACTGTGCGCGCCTTCGTGAGCGAGGCTGGTACTACATATTGTTCATACGAAATGACAAACACAGGTTACAAGCGATAACGCGCAAAAGTACTGGTTTATTATTTTACATCTGACACTAGGGATCAGTAATGTATATATATCGTTACAGTACCACGTATTGCGGTAAAAAACTTATGAACAGAAAGAAAAAGAGAAAAGAAAACAAATTATTAGACATGGCAAAAGTATCAAATGCATTAACAAGACACGAGAAGTAAAAACAAGAAAAATAAACAATCACAAGACAGGAGAAGACAAACAGACAAGAAAGTTACAATTACCAAACACTCGTTGGTTAGTCCTTCAACAACAATAAAGAGTTACGTTCTGTACGTTCAACAACAATAAAGAATTACGTTCCGTACGTTCAACAATACCATAAGCACTAAGAATACTCAAGAAACTTAGCATACATACGTTTAAAACCAAAATGGCTACTTTCAGAAAAATACAAAACGTTGACTCATCAGGCCAGGAATACAAAGCAAACTGTCAGTGTCATACCAAAAAGTCTCCTAACGACAATGTTCCTGCGTTAATCAAAGTCACAAACAAGATATTTACTCATCCACTTTCCCTCAATAACGTTACAAGAAATAAGCCCGTTTACAAACGATCACCACAGACCGCAAGCTTCTTTTACCTAAATTCTTTTAACGTAAGGCTGAAAAAGTCGGAGAAAACGTTTCACTTCGAACTTCGTTAACCACAGAAAACACAAGTTATCATTATAAACATTAGCGACTTTCTAGCGTCTACAAAACATTGCTGTACGTTCACAACACTAGAACAATTGAACACACAATAAAGAAACACTACAACAAGTCAGACTTTCAACTCACGTTATACATAAACAACTCACAAAGTCATTACAAAATGGCGACCAAAACACAACACAAACAAGTAACAACAAAATTACCTTATGCGCTGTGTGGGTTGACCAGCAGTACCAAAACGTGTTGCCTCACAAACGAAGGGCACAAAACGATTCACACTTGAGAAACAACTGTCTCCAAGAACATTACGTTGACGTTAAAACATAAGAAACACTCCGTTGGTTCACTTGATAACCTTCATACGTTTACATCAAAACCAAACGCTTCCTAAAACCCTCAGATCGACTGACGAGACAGGAGTCAAGCAGCGGTATTTATGGAAACAAAAACCTAACATGGAATAGTTATTCAAAAGTCAAAGGTCACCGAATTGACCAACCAACAACATTCCTAAGACAGAATCGGGTGAAACTACTATTTTACAACCAATCAGTAACCGATCACGCACTCCGTGCATGCTCAAAACTTAAAACGGTATATTTAACAGAAAGAAGACCAAGGAACTAGCTGACATCACAAAGCTAAAAACACGTGAGTCACACGTATTCTAAAACTTGCAACGCAGATTCGCAGGGCTCACCTCAAAATCAAAACACGGAAAAGAGCACGTGAATCTCACGGTGTTCTAGAACTAAACGACGCAGTTTGTGACACTCCGACCAAAACCAGGTCACAACAACTGAACAAGGAGCACGTGAATCTCACGTAAAAATATTAACGCTCCACAAAACGGGTCACAACAAGGTGCCACAATAAAAACACGGTTTACTTCTTTTTACATCGTGCAATGGCTTGAGCAAACGTAATTACAACAAAAGTAGGTGACTGCATGCCACATCGGCATGCACACTCCCACCGGAAATTATATTAATATAATTTACTTCAAAAACCTTTGTACAAACATATTCCTTATATCAAAAGAATAACGACGCAGATTTAGACATTTCAAATTTAGAACTCAAAATCATTGTGTTGCAAAACATTTACACAACAATATTACGGTTCAATCACTTTCAGTGTTTCAACACATCTCGTTTCAACTAAATGCCACTGGTCATTTACTCGACGGCATAAAGAAAACGCACCACTTAAAACATAAATGTCCGTTACATCATCTGGTATAAAAACAAACCGCAACAATCAACAACTGTCAAATTGGAAAAACACTCCAAAGTTCGATGTTCTTTCAGTTCGCTTAACACAGCTTTGTCTTTGTGATTTTCACAATCAACTAACACAGTCATTTTGTGAATAGGTCGCTCTAATATGCGACTATCACCAGTGGGACGGCCGTGATTGTCAAGAGCCTTAGTTCCAACATGCACTTTCACTCGTCTGACCAGTCCATCAGATCCCGGCATCACTTCGACTACACGAGCCATGCACCACTCTGATCTGCACAAGTTCTGGTCATGCAAGACAACAACATCTCCCACCTGTACGTTTGCCTGGGGACGTTGCCAGACACGACGTTTCTGCAAAAGTGAAAGGTACTGGCTCTTCCATAGCAGCCAGAATTCGTCTGCCATCCGCTGGACACAGCGCCAACGTTTCCTGGCGTACAGGTCTGGATCTTCAAACACACCAGGGGGCGGAAGGATGGCACCTGACTTCATGGTGAGGACGTGGTTGGGGGTCAAAGGGCGTGGTCCATCTGCCGATTCCAATGACTCGACAGACAGTGGTCGACTGTTCACGATGGCCATCACCTCGTATAGGAACGTACGAAGTGATGAGGTAGTGAGACGCTGGCCTGATCTTCTGAGAAGACCATTCAGGATGCTGCGTACCGTTCGGATCTGACGCTCCCAAACGCCACCCATGTGACTAGCTGCAGGGGGGTTGAACCTGAACTCACATTTGCTTTCCAGCATCTTTGATGTCAGTCGTTCAGAGTCCATCTCCTTCCATGCCAGTTTGAACTCATTGCATGCACCTACAAAGTTCGTTCCTTTGTCACACCAAATGCGTGATATGTTTCCTCGCATGGAGACAACAATGCGTAGGGCGTTGATGAAGGAATCACTTGACATGTCATCCAGGGTTTCAATGTGGATTGCCCTAGAGGCAAAACACGTCACGATCAGTCCGTACAAGAGTAATTTCATGAACTTGACGCAGTCATCACGGTACCCACGCCTTTTCTTGAACTGGCGTTTCAGGCCCTTCAGATGCTTGACTGCGGCACCTCTGTTGTCGGGGAGGAACGGTTTCTCTGGTCGAAATGGTAAGAGCATCTCGAAGTGACCAGCTTCGTTGACCTTCACGATCTTCTTGAACTTTACATCGTCCTGGGACATGGATCCTGAGTCACTTGCAAAGTCTCTTTCCATAACATGTAATGGGTCAGTACACGAGACTTCGTCCACCTGTACCTTGTAGACGTGAGCTACACGTTCTTCTTCCCTCGATCCTGGCTTGACGATGACGCGCATGGACGAGGCTATGCCATCAAAGGCGACGGAATGCGGTGCCTTGCCGACGATGCTCCAACCTAACTTAGTCTCTACTGCAAATGGCAGTCCTTGGACAACGTTTAGGGGCATGAGGGCTTCAGCGCAGTCGTAGCCGATGAGGAGGCCTGCTTCACAGTCAGGGTACAAGGGGGGCAGTTTTGGAGACAGGTGTTGGAGATGTGGGTAAGCTTTGACAGTCTCTGAGGTGGGGATATGAGTGGGGTCAACGGTCAGATAAGGTCGTGAGATGGCAGAAGGGAGCCTGACAAACTCACTGGAGGTAGGAGAGCGGACACGCAATCCAGAGTACTTCCTGCCGGAGACCACAGCATTGTCCTCAGTCAGTGTGGAGACCCTGAGTGTAGTCGGCTGCGATTTGGCTTTAACTTCTTCAGCCACTGACTGCACTACAAAAGTGGCGTTGGACATAGTGTCCAGTAGTGCGTACGTCAGCACTTCTACGTTGGGGTTAGAGTCACTGGAAACGAGAACGGGAACGATCATAGACGTGAAACCGATGCTGTTTTCCTCGCTGGCCTTAAGAGCAGACACCGTAGGGGTCGACGATGACAGTGGCTCTTGAACGTCAGCAGCAGAGGTACGGTAATTGTTCTTGTGTTCACTCGCCCCTTTGGTTTCACTCATACTGTTCTGATACTTGAAATTGTCATCATGAAGACAAGTGGGATGAGCCTTCTTGCACTTCTTGCACGTCTGTTTCTGCATACATTGACGGCTCTGGTGATCCTTACTTCTGAGACATCCGTAGCAGATACGGTTCTTGAACAGAAAATCTCGTATCTCAACCAGAGGCTTCTCTATGAGTTCCTTACATGTCCCAGCGTCATGGTCCGGAAGTTGACAGTGCAGACATGCGGTGACATCCTCTGTCAGGGTTGACAGGTTCGTTGTGAACTTTCTTGGTGTCCCCGATGCACTTGTCAAGCCGAAAACAGGGTCGTTAGAAATGTCTGCTTCGAGGGTAATGAACGACACGAGTTCATTGAACAGAGGATACCTCTTCTTTTCAACCTTAGTTCGAGCAACTGTTCTAGACCATCTGTGACTCATCCAGTCTGGGAGCTTTCCGACGATCTTCCGTAAGTACTGGGCATCATCCAGGATGCTCAGTCCACCAACTTCCTGGGCAGCAACGGAACATTGCTGCAAGAAATCGGCCAGACTTCTGAGTCCCTTGGGATCTTTGCTTTTGATTGGGGTCCATTCGTCCAGCTTGGTCCGGAAAGCTTGCGAAACGACGTATGAGTTGCCGAACCGATTTTCCAGCACTTCCATGGCTCTCTCGTAGGCATCACCTTCTCTTAGCAGAAAGAAGCCGGTCACGGCCTCCTTTGCTTGACCTCCGATGTACCGTTGCAGATACAATAACTTCTCACTGCTGGTTATGTTTTGTCTCTCGATGAGGAACGAAAACGACGACCTCCAAATTGGATATTGGAGAGGGTCACCAACAAAAATGCACGGCTCCTGCATCGGCAAACGGTTGATCATCAGAGCGTCTGATAGGGTTTTGGCGAGAGAGTCCATAGGAGTGTCCTGCTTGGCAGGAGTAGCAAGTGGACGTTGGTAGTACGCAGACGGGGGGTAGGAGGCAAATGGACGATCTGCAAGACATTCCTTGTCAAAGTTCATGTACGCAGGGGGCCTTGCGTTTTCGTTTCCCCAAATAACTTTGGGGGTGGTCTGATGTGGGTCCAGGAATGTGGGCACGAAAGGCTCTGGTTTGGGATGTAGGTGGGTATCATAGGGGAAACAGGGTGGGGTAACTTGAAAACGTCTGTGGTCCATGCGTTGGTGACGTTCTTCTGGGAAGTAGGTGTGTCGTTCTTGCGTCTCATCACCTTCCCTTGTCTCTGGTAGGTGATAGGACCAACCTGTGTGGTCGAGATCAGGCGGGCGAGGGCCTGTGACGCTTGTCGTTGAGTGTCCAACGTTGTGCAGAGGCGGCTGACCAGTGTATGCACCGAGAGGGTGCTGCAGTGTGGTCAGCAGCGCTGTAGGCCGCATGGAGGATGTAGTTGCAGCCGTCGTGTAGTTGGGTGTGGAGGGCTCCCGATGGATGAAAGGAGCGCTCGTTCCGGCGTGATGGGGGGCGTTGACATCCTCTCTACGTTGAGGTCCGTACGCCTCGTAGGTGGCGTTGTTGGTAGTAGCGGCGCTTGTAGAGGCGCTGACTCCAACGACGAGGTCCACAACAGGTAACGCGTGCTGTCGTGGCTCAGTCGTTGTGGTTCCTGCGACAAAGTTGGTGACAGCAGCGTTGACGTTGACAGTAGAGATGTCATGGATGCTGGCGGCGTTGCAGACAGGAACAGACGTGACGTCCAAGGCTGGCTGGTGTGTCCCTTGATCAGCAATGACGGCAGCTTGGCAGACAGGAACAGACGTGGCGTCCAAGGCTGGCTGGTGTGTCCCTTGGTCAGCAATGACGGCAGCACCTGTCCCTATTCCTATCGCTGTTTGTTCATTGTTTAGAGGAGGGGCTACAAGACTGTACAAGGGAACGAAAGGACGAGGGTGGAACCTAGTGTTCAACAAATCAACTGACGGTAGATCAGGGAGATCCTGCTGAACGGATTCACCTTGTTCCAATACTTGTAACATAGCTTGTTGTTCTCTTAAGCTAATTTTCAATTCGGTGGACTGAATTTGTCTCAAAGCCTTCTTCTGTTTAATCTCTTCAAGAGCTGCTTCAGCTGCGTCTTCGGCCTGCCTAGCTGCTATTCTCTCAGCTTCCTTAGCCTGCCTAGCTGCGTCTTCGGCCTGCCTAGCTGCTGTTCTCTCAGCTTCTTCAATCTGCTTAGCTGCTGTTCTCTCAGCATATTGTTGTTGTAAGAGATCCAGTTCACTAAACTGAGCTTCCTTTATTGCGTCACCTTCCACTTTTATGGCCAGGGAAGCAGCCTCTAGTTTAAGAGCCAATTTAGTGTCTTCAGAGCTAACACTTTTAGAGCGGAGAGACTCGGCGCGAGAAGCTACTTGGCTACCTGATCTCCTGCTACCTGACTTGTGGCTAGCTGACTTGTGGATGGCTGACGTAATGCTAGCTGCTTTATGGCTGGCAGTCTTACCACTGGCTGACTTGTGGGTGGATGACCCAACGCTAGGTGTAACACTGCTATGCCTGGAAGTAGGCTCTTTAGCCACCTGCACGCTAGTCGTTTGTCTGTCAAGAGCTCGATCAATGTCAAACATAATGTTCTGAACTGTTCTCTGAACATCATCCCAACTTTCCTGAATGGTTTCACCGCTACCAATACTACGAAGACCTTTCTCTATGTCACCAAGATCCTTGTACATGCTCAAAACAATTTGTTTCTGACTGGTTAACGACTCTTGATTAGGAGTTTCTTGGTTAAGCTCTGTTACTACCTCACCGATTGCTCGTTCCAAGAATGTTCGTTGTCTTGCAAAGTTTCTAGTTTTGATCTCAATCTGGTAATCTCTACCTTTTTCAGTAGGCTTAATGTCACGCCTAGGCCTTTGAGAATGTTCATCTTCATCGCCGTTAATGTCATAACCTGAAGCTTCCAATGGTTTATCTGCTGGAATCTCCTCCATTACAATGTTCGCTTATTCAAAAGCACTAAAAACCTACATAAGGTTTATCTGTTTAAAAAGTAAAATGAATCGATCTGAGGGTCGTTTGGGATAATACACAAAAGTCACAAAAAATGCGCCGGATACGGAGTAGGAAGATCTCTAACCGACAAGTTGATCTATGTCAAACTATGGTTCACTAACACAGTGACAGGTAACAATAAAGTCTTTTGCTGGTTATCAACAGCTACGTTTACGTTCATTGAGCGTCAATAACAAAAGTTCTTTACTG
>NC_090245.1:66169487-66234487 GCF_037325665.1 Littorina saxatilis
GCACATAAAGAAAGAAAGAATGACAGAAAGGAAGAAAAAGCAGAAATGTTATTTTGGCAAGTAAGCCAGTTTTACGTAACTATCAATTTATTTTGCTCTCTCTTTCTCTCTCTCTCTCTTTCTCTCTCTCTACGGAAAAAAAACCCTAGTAAAAATCGATGTTTTTTTTGTATTTTTAGTTTTTTCGCTTCATATGAAAAACCAGATGGCATTTGTTTCTGTAATAATCTTCTTTCCACTGCAGACACTACGTGGGTAAGCCTTATACTCGTGAACAAGGGCGAAATCAAACTGATAAACGAAGCAACAACCCCCCCGCCACCGCCAAGGAATCTCTTCGTACAGCGTAAGGGAAGTAATCGCGGCTGCTGTCGTTGATGACTTATAAACTTGATTGGTTCTGTCCCCTTAAAATGTAGTGTGTCCTTGTGATTTTCTCTCTCTCTCTCTCTCTCTCTCTCTCTCTCTCTCTCTCTCTCTCTCTCTCTCTCTCTCTCTCACACACACACACACACAACCCCCCCTCCACACACACAAACACACACCAGAAACTGTAGAGCATACGCACCCGCACCCACACCCACCCACCCCACAGTATATACACGCGGCAAAACCATTTCAACCACTGACACACTCTGCTCTCACCGTTCACAAAAACTTGATAGTCACATTTTATTTGTGAGGAGCTTCAGCACTAGAAGCTTATGATGCGGTCTGTGATGTTACTTCTAGCGGTCTACACTTTTACATCTCTGTGAAGCCTTCTTCAATGCAACCGAGTGCATGGTTCGCACCAAGAACTCTGTCACAGTGACTCTGGCGTCTACAGTGTGTGTGTGTGTGTGTGTGTGTGTGTGTGTGTGTGTGTGTGTGTGTGTGTGTGTGTTTTCTGTGTGTGCGAGACAGAGAGAGAGAGAGAGAGAGAGAGAGAGAGAGAGAGAGAGAGAGAGAGAGAGAGAGAGAGAGAGAGAGAGAGAGAGAGACCGAAAAAAGACACAGAGACAGACAGAGAGACAGGCAGACAGAGTCCTGCTGGACTCTTTCACACGTCATAACCAATGACGACAGAGTGACTGTACGCCTTACGCCAGGCCACCATAATCCGCCCAGTGGTGGTGACACACACTCCCCGAGGCCAGAAGCATGCCTGCTCGCTGTGCTGATGTCCCTCTAGCAGGCATCTCCACTCTCCTTCTCTCGACCTCACCAACACACGCTGACTGTCTCGACTGGCTACGTACACATTGCCACTTTCGTCGGCAGCTATCTGACTGGGTCGGTTCAGTCCAGTATGTGTTACCACTTCTGTCAGCTTGCAGGATTCTGGGTCAACATAGTACACGACATCTTTCCATGAGTCAGCGATCAAGACGTGTTTGTCGACCAGGCACATGTGGCCAGGAAACTCAAGGCCCGGGATGGTAGTGACGTCAGCGATGGTCCTCACTATGTCACCGGCGCGATTGATGACGTCAACGCGAGCGGGTTGGGTGTTGTTTTTACAGCAGCTGACGATAAGGGTTTCGTCGGATGTGCTGCCTACTACCCCTGCATACTGACTTAAAGTCTTTATCTGTGTAGCTGTCACTGTGTCAACCAGGTCTAGTAAGTAGATAACGGTATTGTCCGTTGTTAAGGCAACCGGACCGTCATGCAGTGCCGCTAAGCTCAGAGGCTTAAAGTCTAGTTTGACGGACGCTGTTACTGTCTTTGGATCTCGCAAATCGACAATTTTGACCTTGTAATTGCCTCCATCGGCCATCACAAGCCGGTCATCATGAGTATAGGCGATAGCATCGATTGAAGGCTTCTGTGTATCATCGTCTGCTGTGGGTGCGACTGTGAAGACTTTCTTCGGGGTTGCTGTCATAGGGTCAGCTGTGGGTTTGTGAATGATGGGGTTGGGTATGGTGGGTGTTTCTTTTGTCGATTCAGAGGGCGTTTCTGTGGGTTGGTTTGGTGAGGCTGCCAACTCCTGTGCGTCTTTGAAAGAAGGTGAAGAACTTCTTTTGGCTTCTTCTGTTGAAAGAAAGCGAATGGTAGAGATGTGTTACTTTCTAATGCGGCATAACAGGGACACATTACAATAATAAGGTAGTGTACGTTAATTGTCTGATTTTGTGTCTACAGTGTTAGTACAAGCTGCTTTCAGTGATGCAAGGGTTTTGGAAGATGTTACACCAGCTGTCACTATTGCTGTCGCATGTTTAATTCTGTCTCTGTTTCAGGTAGTCTCAGTATGTTTCTTTTTGCAAACATAAACAATCCGGGAAAAAAATGTGTACGTCAAATTATGAAATTTGGTCGATAAATTCAGAAAGGCAAACAACCTACATTGATGATATATGCATGTGTGTGCTGGGGGGGTAACCTTAGTAAACAGGATAGTGACAGGCTAGAAAAGCTAGTCAAGAAGGCTGGATCTGTTGTAGGCAGGAAACAAGAGACCATTGAATCAGTTTGCCAGAGACGACTGACTGACCGACTGACCTCAATTTTGGCTGACGAGACACACCCACTGAAACCTGAATTTGACTCTCGACGCATTGACAGGAGTGGTAGACTGAGGGCTATGGTTGCTAGAACGTCACGTTTCCGCAATTCTTTTGTTCCCAGAGCTATCCATGCTTTCAACCAATCACATGTTAGAGGCCTCTATCATGTTTCTCTGTCATAATTATTACTGTACTCTGTTGCTGGGTTATCTGTAATGTATGTATTTTTAGTAACTGTATTACCGTAGCCCAAATGTGCGGTGTTCTAGTCGACATGTGGTGCTTTGTAAACCTTGTGTGTGCGTGGATGTGGAGGTGGACTCTTGGACGTCTTTTTGTTATTGGAATTATGGTTTTTGTTAAATTGTATTGCTGTTGCTGTTGTTGTGTGAGTGAGTTGTGAGTTGGCAGACTTGACTTGACGGATGACTGTTTGCGTTAGTGAGACTGTGTTTAGTATGCATTCTTATTCTTTTGATTGGAAATGAGTATTGTTACAACATAATTTCCATATGGATTAATAAATTTGAGTTGAGTTGAGTTGAGTTGATACCCTTCACATGAATGCGAACTGGGTGTTGTTTTTTAAAAATCATTATTATTAATTTATTATTATAATGTATTTTATTTTATTTCATTTAAGAGTATTCGATGGTGGAGATTATTCTCTCTCTCTCTCTCTCTCTCTCTCTCTCTCTCTCTCTCTCTCTCTCTCTCTCTCTCTCTCTCTTAAAATGTTTATGGCAACTGGGTGACAGATCTCCAGCTATTTTTTTCAAGCTTTTCGACGCACAGATTCAACCGATGCTGTCATATGGTGATACACCTATAGAGAGAGTTCATTTATTCGCACTTAAACGTTTTTTGAATACGAGTATGAGAACACCAAATGCTATGGTCTATGGAGAAACGGGAAGGTAGCCTACCCCTTGTTTATAAACAGCTTTGTTAAATGCATTCGTTTTTGGCTACGTATATTGAGGATGCCACATCATCGCCTTCCGAGCAAGGCGTATAAAATGCTGAAATATCTCCATGAACAAAATAAGAAAACATGGGCCTCCTCGATCTATTACACTCTGTACATGTACGGTTTTGATGAAGTATGGGAAAACCAAGGTGTTGGCGATGAGAGGGCGTTCCTAACAGCATTTAAAGAAACACTTATTTCATCTATAGCCTAAGCAAACCTGGCTTGAAAATGTACAAGGAAGTGAACGTTTCTCTGTACAGAACCTTCAAATCAACCCTAACATTATTCAACTATTTAAGTGATTTGAAACATATTAAAGCTAGAAATCTTCTGATTAGACTTAGATTGGGAGTATCTCCTCTGAAAGTGCATCGATTTCGCTTTAATTTAAATGCAACCTCCGCTGATTTATCTTGTCCATTTTGTTGTGGCAGTGTTGAAGATGAAGTCCACTTTGTTTTAGAATGCCCTAAATATGCTGAGTTAAGAGAATATTATATTCCACGAAAATACACTAGAATCCCATCATTGTTTAAATTAACCATGCTGTTTTCAAACACTAGTAAGCCGCTATTGCTACGTTTTTCTACATTTGTCATGAAGGCGCTTTCCATTCGTAATCCATAATCCGTAAACGAAACAGGGCGATACTAGTAGGATGTTCTTGTTTTTGTTTACTATGTGCATTTGTATGCTGGTGCTTGAGATGTGCTCATCTCCATGAAAAGGGCCCAAGGCCTACTCATTAAAACATTCAGACTTCAGACTTCAGACTTCTCTCTCTCTCTCTCAAAAACAAAAACAAAAACACGCTGGCACTTGTATGATATACTACAACTTACCATCATGTGTCAGATTGCTCAGCTCCTCAGCGATATTCTGGAAATGTTCCACGCTCTTAGATTGGCTTCCCTTGATGATGTCACACAAACGGCTTTTTAAAGTCTCCATTTTGACTTCCATTGTGACGTCAGGCTCGCTCAGGATGATGACGAGGGCGTCAGACAACTCAATGACGTCATACTGAGGTAAGCATGCAGCGTAGGCTCTGAGGATCTTTCCTTCAGTTTCTGCTTCTTCCAGTGCCCGCTCTGCCAGGGACATGATCTCTTTCAGAGTCGCAACAACTGTTCGTTGTTTATTTGCCTTTTCTTGAAGCTGCTGAGTTTGCTTTTCTACCCATTGCTTCCACTCCTGTTGATGATTACACGATTCACCGCGTGACTTATTGCGAGATTTGACCCGTGACTGTAGGCCCTCAGTGTCTGCGATGCTCTGGGAGAAATCAGAATTATCAGGAAGAGCGTGAGACAACAAAAGCAAAGCATGATCCTCATAGGCGGCCATCTTTGTGTGAGCGTCACAGCACGCGTCACAGTAACTCTTCTTGCAGTCTTGGCAAACCATGGTGGCGTCTCGGTCACAATCACAAACCGAGCACTGTCTCCGACCTTGACTTTCCAGTCTCAAGTTGACGAGTTGTTCCATGACTGGGTCTGTCCCAAAAAGTTGAGCAAGCCGACTCACACTACAATCCCGACCCTCTGGAAGAGATAGGTCTTCTCCGCAGGTTTGACATGCAAGTTTAGAGCCTCCCTGTTGCACCAGAGAATGGAGACATTTTCTGCAGACGAGGTGACCGCAGGGCAGGATAGAGGCCCCGAGACATATAGATTGGCATTGAGGACAGTCTGTGGTGGACTCGTCCATGCATGGAGAAGAAGAGGAATGGGTGGCCATGATGTTAAACTGTTGAAAAACGTTGGGGGAAAACGCTATTACTTTGCAGAATATTTACTCTCTCTCTCTCTGCCCCACCCAGCCTCCACCCTCACTCCCTGCACGGCACTAGTGATCTTTTCCTGACACGTGTGTGTGTGTGTGTGTGTGTGTAGAGAGAGAGAGAGAGAGAGAGAGAGAGAGAGAGAGAGAGCCAGAGCCAGAGCGAAAGACAGAGATAGAGACACACACACACACACACACACACACACACACACACACACACACAAACACACACACACACACTCACACCTACACACTCACACACAGGCATACACGCACACATACATACACATACATACACACAAACACACATGCACGGACACACACACGTACACACACACACACGCACACACACACACACACTGTGTTTTTAAGACGTATGTGCTTGGGACCGATCTTTGCAAGGTTACCTTCCGCGAGAACCAGAAATGAGTGGAGTGAATACCCCAATTGTTGCTGTGTACAAATTGTTGGGCAAGGACAATCAACAACCAAAATTAGAAGAACTTTAAAAAATATATGTATAAAAACAGCAGAGATAATCTGTAGTTCTTTGCAAAGGATAGAGTAAACACACAAGACATGATAAGTTTCATGTTAATCGGTCAACACAAAATACAATCATTACAAAATAACACAACTTACTTTTACTCGGCTAGAGCAATTAGAACACGTCGGTAATGACAATCTGTAGCCTGTCAATTGAATTGTGCGTTAATTGCTGGTAATTTGTTTCCACTAAGTCTGCTATCTTTATTGGTGTGTGCAAAGTGCAACGCGATAAAATATCCAGAGAGACCTATCGAAACAAGGACATTACTGAAGTGGCGTGTACTTGACTGACGTTTTACATAGGCGCTCTGCAACAAATTTTGTTTTGTGCTGTAATGTTCTGTTCAGCAAATGCTCACGTTTGTCTCAGAAGGTAACAAGAATTTATATTGTGTGTTGAATATAGAGTGCTTGGTTGTTTGTGTTTTCGATAATTGTTGTAGATAATAACTATCATTTTCCATTCTTTCATTTTTTTCATTTTTATAACTTCGCTGGGAAATTCGGGTCGCTTCCATCCAGTGGACAGCAAGCAGCAAAAGAGTCGCGCCACCCAGGTGTGTGCGTGTTTAGGTGTTATCAGCCACCGGCACCAAGTCTTATGGCAGAATGACCGAGGTCTTTTACGTGCCACAGTGGTGGAACATGAATACCGCCTTGTAGTTTCTCTTCTGCTTTTCTTATATTATTATTTACATTCTTTATTTTTATCTGATATTTTCTGTAAAGGTATAAGCATTATTTAGACCTTGACAGCACCTGAATAAGACATGTTCTGTGTTGATTTAAATACATAACTATAACTTTTAATATAAGCTTTGCTTGTTGTGTGGTCCCAAGTGTTTCTGTTGTATTACATGCCGACCTGTTTTCTGAATGACGTTATGTTTAACCCAATTGAATAACCAATATCGTTGGCCTGTGGTTTCAGTAAGTGCGGATTCACCGAGCTGTGTAGATCGACGAGTTCAGTGTCTCACCATCAAGCTGGGATTGTGTAGGTCCGGTCGACTGTTAAAAAGCTGTTTACTGTATATTGCTGAGTTCGTACTGGTGCAAGTTTAAGTGTTTTATTCAAAACTTTAATTATTGTAGAGCTGTATTTTTTCCCCGAAAATCTTTGCCCATATGATTAATACACCCACATGTGTATGTATGTGTGTGTTCTTGTTTGACATTGAAATGCTGCCCAAAAGGTAGATTAAGTCTGCAACATATTTATTACTATACTTACACACACACACACACACACACACACACACACACACACACACAGTGTAACTACTTCAAACTATAGAGTAATCTCCTCTTTAATGTTATAGCAACTCTACAATATAACATTTTTTTCTTTTTTTAATTTTAATTTCTATGGTTCGATCACTGAATCAGACATCAAACATACAAGCGCATACATACACACATGTATACAAAGCGTCAGCCTGCAAGACTTTACCAAAACCAAAGTTGGTAAAAATTGGAACATTCTTATAAAGTCCCCTCTCTTCTCTTTCTTACAGTAAAATGCATAGCCACTCCATATAGACAGAATGAAGAAAGAGAGAGAGAGTGCATTTGAGGTAAGAACCATTTTCAGTAGAGTCATCAGGGTTCCATTTACAGTCATCTTGATTCTTAACATGCATACCATCTTTACAAACACAGAAAGTAGTTCACTTCTCCTTCAAACATTTTACAATTTTGAAAATCAACTATTGGAATCTGCTCTCATCTTCTGACACATAAGAAAATGTGTGCTAAACTTAAATCTTGGCAGTCTGACAACAAGTCGCGCAAGGCGAAATTGCTACATTTAGTCAAGCTGTCGAACTCACGTAATGAAACTGAACGCACTGTATATTTTTAACCAAGACAGTAGTCAGCTTCGTCAATCCCCGCGAGAAGGAAATTGCTCGCCTCCCACGTGCAAAACGCAGTGACATTAACACGCCAGAATAGCGCGGTAGCATATTGTGCTAAGCAGGAAAGCACGCTTTTCTGTATTCTTGTTAAGTTTCTGAGCTTGTTTTGAATACAACCTATCATATCTATATGTTTTTGGAATCAGGAAATGATAAAGAATAAGATGAAATCTTTTTTGGATCGATTTCTTACATTTTAATCGTGAGACTAATTAATCTATTTTCGTTAATTGTGATCACATTTTAAGAGTAAACATGACATCTGTATATATTTTTTTATTCAGAATGTGATGAAGAATACGATGCAATCAATTTTAAATCTGTTTGCGAAAAATCGATTTTAATGACAACTTTAATGAGCAAACTCATTAATTAATTTTAAAGCCTCCATGCTGAAATGCAATATCAAAGTCCGGGCTTCGTCGAAGATTACTTGACCAAAATTTCAAATAATTCGGTTGAAAAATGAGAGCGTGACAGTGCCGCCTCAACTTTTACGAAAAGCCGGATATGACGTCATCAAAAGTATTTATCAAAAAAATGAAAAAAACGTCTGGAGATACCATACTCAGGATCTCTCATGTCAAGTTTCATGAAGATCGGTCCAGTAGTTTTCTCTGAATCCCTCTACACACACACACAGACACACATACACCACGACCCTCGTCTCCATTCCCCCTCTACGTTGAAACATTTTCAACACTTGACTAAATGTAAAAATCAAAACAAAAAAGAACAAATACAGAAATAAATAAAGGCATCTCAAAAGCTGGGTGTCAGCTTTGTATTACATGTAGAAATAAGTTGACTTTCAGTGGTAAAAGCTAATATTGTGGACAATATGCAACCAAACATGGCAGTTGATGACATCTAGAACTTTCCAGAAGTGTGTGTTACAACAGTGGAACCTCTACCCTGAACCCCCAACTCCTCTCTTTTCAGAACCACTCCCATCCCTATTTATTTTCAATGTAGGCCTCTAAGTTTGCTTTTTTTCAGATTTTCTGTTCATAACATCTTATTTGCAAAGGTCTTAACAGGGAGGGGGGGGGGGGGGGGGAGGGTCCATTGTTAAAACATTCTAACACAAAGCTTGAGCTTATAAAATTGAGAATCTGTCATGTGACCTTACAGAATCTTTTTCTTTTTCTCTTTTTGTTTTGATTCAAAGGCTAAAACAAATCAACGTGACTATTTCTTTGAAAAGAAAAACAAATCATAAAACAACAACAAAAAGACCAAGCGAGGGTCGGTCACCTGGCAGTAGGTATAGTTGGAGTCATCGACATCACAAAAGTACAAAGCGAAACATTCAGCAACCAAATAAATAAGAACCTGAGGGAGCCGACACAGGGGGGGCATTACTATCAATAACATTATCCCTCTGAGTACAGTGGAACCCCCCTTTTCAGACCTCCCAATTTAAGACTCCCTCCCTTTTAAGACCCTGTTTTCAGACTTTTTTGGTTCATAACCTCTTAAATTTTCCCCCCATTTAAAGATTCCTTCTTTTTGAAGACCCGATTTTCTCAGATTTGTGGAGGTCTTGAGAGGGGGGTTCCACTGTAGAACATGAAGGATACATCCTTTCCCTGTCAACAATCTGGACTAACCACCACAGATCTGTACAGTGGAAACCCCCTTTTAAGACCACATCCATTCTGATATAACCTGGTCTTAAAAAGGAGGGAGTTTTCATAAAACGGGGGTCATTTTACAAAGATTATGAGCAGAAATAGTCTGAGAAACCAGGGGTGTGGATTGCATGAGAGAACTTAAAAATCTTGTTTATCCCCAAAGCTTGCTTTGTAAAGTCGGAGCTTTGCGCGCCGCACAACTGGGTTGCATGAGCCGTCTCAAGGGCCGACTTAACAGAGAAAGAGCGCAAGTCGACCTAATAGAGCGTTAGTGGGAGATTCCATGACGTCACGGGAAATGTGGTCCGCAACAGCCAATGAAAACTGCAGTCTAATAGCTTCGCCGTCTGTTACACAATAATGTACTCTGCAACATCTGGGCGCATTCAAGTGTGCACAGGAAGCGCGAGGTCATACCAACACAGGAGATGCCGTGTGTAGTACATAGTACGGCGTGATAGTACTATTTTGTGCATTAACTGTTGGATCGAGTAGATGAAAAATAAAGATTGTCTTCTTGATCTTGAATCGCTCTCTACTGAAAAGGTAAACATCGACCAAAAATTATTAGATAAATAAAAACATATGTTTTAAAACAGATACAAATGCATTAATTACAAAAAAACACGAATTATATCAAATAAAAAATGAAGGAAAAACAAAATAGGAAAAAAACCAAAATCATATAATGTGAGATCAAATAAACAATAAATAAATAAATAAGATGTCAGTAAGTACTGGTGTCACATGACTGATGTGAACCAGTTGATTGGCTAATGGCGATGCGCTAAAACTGTTAGCGCACTCCAAGAGTGTGCTAACTTTTCCACAGAGTGTATTCTTCCGCCCTTTGCCTAAGCGAGACTGTGCTCTCATCCTCAGATATAATTAATGACATGTAGCTTATAATTATTCTCCACAATACCAAATGATCATAAATTCCCTGCTTCTCAATTAAAACAGAAGTGGGTTTTTTTCTGACAGATTGCATGTGCCTGTGCCACAGTGCCACTGATCTAAAAATAGAAGCCGCCGTGTTTCATCTCATTTTCGCCGACTTGCATAGATTCTTCTCATATGCCGTGTTAGTGGCATGTAGCTTATCATCCACATTACCAAATGATGAGTTAGTATACAATTCCCAGCCGCTAACAGAAAACACAAGTGTTATTCCGATAACGTACCAGCATTTTGGAAGACTGACTCGATCGACTCTGTCATATGTAGCAGACTACACTGAATACGACTGCATCAGTTCAGTAAATGAATGGTTTCCGAATTATTATTTCAAGGCAAGAACAATCGTAATCGAAAATGTGTAGGGTTCAGAACGTTCTTACCATATATAAGACTTATTACCAGCCTGCCTCATGCGTGCAGACTCAGTGCAGACTGCAGTGGTTCGATTACCCTAGCCTAGCAGATGACATAAACCCCGCTCAGCAAATTAACATGTTGGGCAAATGTGAACGAAAAAACGATGGGGATATAATACGTGTAGGGTTCAGAGCATTCTTACCGTTCATATTTAGTATCAGATGAGTGAAGATACAACACGAGAAACATGCCACATTTATTTTGAAAATGTGCTAACCGTCGACCTTGGGGGTAAGCCAATTCAAGGGGAGTCACTCTGCACAGTCAATCCGTCGAAGCTCGACTTGAGGTTTCGAATCGCAAATAACTAAGAACACAGTCCTTTCTCCGAGTTCAAATGAGGTCTCTCTGAAAGATCATCACTGTTTAGCTTAACACTACGCTGGAATTTACCAACAGAAATTAAAACAAGAGTTTGCGTGTGATGAAAGCACGACACACTTGAGACAGCCCACACAAAAGTAGATCTACGACCTGACCACACAGTTATGCCTATTCAAATGCGCATAGCAAAATGTGCGTTTGTTTGTTTGTTTATTTGTTGCTTAACGTCCAGCCGACTACGCAGAGCCATATCAGGACGAGGAAGGGGGGGATGAAGGGGGCCACTTGTCAAGCGATTCCTGTTTACAAATGCACTAACCCATTACTTGTGTCCCAGCAGGCTTTAGTAAAACTAAATTAATACCTACTGGAAGATTACCAGTTTCCAGTATGTTAAAATAGGCTTAACCTATCTACTGCTGGACTTACATCAGAACACTAACAGATTAAACTATACATGAATCGCGAGACAAGCGGCAAGAGAAGAGATTTTTGGAAAAAATACAGGTGAATGAGCAAGAAGGCAGAAAAAAGAAAATAATTCATGAAGAAAAAGAGAGCATGACAGGAAAGAGGAACCAAAAATCTACCTAACAGCAAACTAGAAAGCTCCTGCGGTTCCAAAAACAGGAGGGGCCTTTAATTTCATAACCGCAGTGCCCCACTGCGGGAAGCAAAATGTGCGTGTTGTATCTTCTTTTTTCTCTGGCGGTACCAACAATATCGTTATTGAAACAATCCCAGTGCACTATGGGATTTATAGAGCAAATCTCGAAAATAATTACTGACCTCAGCGCTATGCGCTTCGTTCAATAATGCATTTTCTCGATTTGCTCTATAAATC
Organism: Littorina saxatilis; assembly: GCF_037325665.1. NCBI lineage: Eukaryota > Metazoa > Mollusca > Gastropoda > Littorinimorpha > Littorinidae > Littorina > Littorina saxatilis. The sequence continues at coordinate 66,181,391 of NC_090245.1, forward strand.
CCTTAGTTAGTGCACTGGAATGTCTCAATAACTTAAAATAAATAACATTTTAAAAATTAAATAATAAAAAAACGTATAATTATTAGAGACAGCATTAGATAACATAAGATGATCTCCAAGAAAAAAAGGTAACAAAAGATAAATATATTAATGATTGAATAAATAGATACATAAATACATTATATTTTAATAAATAAATAAATAAAATATGATTTCACCCTAAAGAAAACAAAAAACAACAACTTTGGGTTGACGGGCACAGATGAAGTGATCAATAAAGTTGTCTTACTCGGGTTGGTGCGACCTATTACAGCACCAAATAATAAATAGTTTTAAAAAATGTCATCTTGCAAGTGGCAACTGGCTGGTTAAGCCTGTTATCTCCGCCAAGCTCGGCTTTAAGCCTGGAGGGGGGGGGGGGGGGGGGGGGGGAGCAGGCTCAAAGTTAAGCAGGAAACGCTGTGCTCAACGAACGTAACGCTCATTCAACCCGGTTTTCGCACTCTCGGCGTAAAGTCAACCATCTCAACTTTGAGCTCATATCCGGCGAGCTTAAGTCGTCCCAGTGTTTTAAATGAAGTTCTTAAATCAGGGGGGAGGGGGTCTTAAAAGGGGGGTTCCACTGTAAACCATTTACAGTGGGTAAGCGCATCCTTTCACCATAACACATACCAAAACTCAGTAGCCTGTTCAGAGTGGGAATTTTGTTGTTGAATTGACAAGGGTGTCTTTTACAAAAGGAATTCATCAAAAATTCCTGCTCTGTGGAGTAAGCAGCCAGGATGTTCATTTTTGGTATGTGTTCAATTGGAAGAATGTTCTTACCCAAGGTACAAGCCCGGCCAGATCAGTGGCAGTGAACATAAACATTTACTCTCAAAGGAACATATCTTTAAAAGGAAATAAAAAAATAAAAAAAAATAAGCATGTACAAAGTGAAGCACAATCATCAAAACAACATGTGCGTTTCTCTGCAAAATTACTGATCAGTAATCTTGTTAAATTAAGTTCAAAACAAAATAATATGTAGATTGTTCAATCATACACATAGACACAGCCTTCGATCACTCATAACACTTTGAGTGACCATTGTATGCAGCAGAAACAGAAACTCAATTGTGGTTGCTCACAAATGTAATCTTTTTTTCTATTCCTCCATTTGAAATCAAACGAAACGTAGTAACAGACATCATAATCTTTGTCCAAAGTTGAAAAACACAGCGTAACTTCCCATGTTTTTTTGCTAAATGAAAATAACAATAATAAATAAATAAATAAGATTGGAAAGAACAAAGAGAACTACACACACTTTCATGTATGTTTCTATCACTAAATTCAACATATAATATATTATTAATATTACTTGACACTATACTCCCATGTCACAGAATATATTGGACTTACTCAATTTAAGTCGCTAAAATCGTATCACTGGAGAAGTCTCACCCCTTTAAGGTTTGGTTAAAGAATGGAAACTGAGAGGTATCACAAACTCAAGTTCTGAAAGTTCGGCTTCAGAACAGACACATTTTTATTTACGCATGCGTAAATAAGAATCATTCTTAGCACATTTCCCATTACAGTTTGCATCACACACACACGCATGTGCTAATTTTATAACATGTGCGTCAGATCTTATCATCACAAGTTACATCATCTCATACTACCGCTCAAATCTACAACAAATGTGAGTACAATTGAGAAAAGTATAAAATTGTAATTTGACTTGTCCATCAAGTGAAAGAAAATACTCATACACACTCTTCAGTCAAGTAAACATAACAAATTATCTACATTTAATCAGACAGCCACCAGATACAATTGGTGATCAGGTGTGAAGTAAAATTAGGATCATGTGTTTGAACTTTGGTGTAAGATTAGAAGGCCTGTGATAAAAAGATGTTATTGTATAAACTATGTGATCACATCCCCTGAACTGATATTAGATACATATCTTAAAAAAATGTAACAATTAAAAAAATAAAACAAAACAAAAAAAAGCATCACATTTGAAACAAAAAGATTGGTTAAGTTCAAACTTAGTAAGAAAACACACATAAACACAGAGCAGTCTACATCCTGAAGTACTTCCATTTAAGCTGCTATTAAACCACATAAACAAAAGTTAAACCAACTTTGTTCCCCTGCAAGTATGAAGCTTATTTGCAAAGGGATGAAGCATAAAACAGGACATATATACCGTATTTGACGGATTACAAGACTCACTGTTTTATAAGCCGCACCTCCGACTTTTAAACAAAAAACTGGGACGAGCCACGTATAGGCCGCGTCACTATATTAGCCGCCGTTGAAAAAAATATAATTAGATCGTGTCAATCAATCAAAACAACCAGGCAAACAAAAGTACAGTATTTGGCGAAATCGGCTCCGAAAATAAACAAGTGAAACAAAGAAGAAAAGTGAAAAAGTTTGAAGAAAAATATCACACACACAATTTGTAACCAACACACACATGTAGTCCCGCCCGGAATAAGCTTTTTTGGGATGATTTATGACTTTTGCCCACATTTCGAGCAGACAAAAACACAACATGGCGGCTCTCGCTCCTCCAACTATCGCGAGACACAAAAAAAAACACACGAAATCTCGCGCGCGCGAGATCCTGATACATCCGGTGTTTCTCTGTACGCTATCTTGTCACGACGACTTGTTGACAAACGAAGATTCGCGAAAGAAAGAGAAAAGCGCCGAGTCTTGAGTAGAGAGCTAATAAAGTACCGGTAATCGCTAATCGAGCGAAATGAAAATCCGCAGCGACTTCCATTAGGTGAATGCTATTCAAGTTTAGGTAACGTTTTAGCCGCATCTTTTTATAAGCCCCAATGCATTTTTTTTTTTTTAAAGTCGCGGCTTGTAGTCCGTCAAATACGGTATATATATTATATATATATATATATGTATGAACTAAAAGATGCAAAAACATGTAAGAAATCAATAAAGATAAAAGTACAATTCACATCTCTTGCATGTTAGTTTTACATCAGACCATAGACCAAATAGCCTGGACCGCCAACTCGTCACGTGACCCTTCGAGGTTATGACTCTCGACTTTCAGGGGCGTGTCACGTCCAGTTTGAAAGGCCAGCGATTTGATGACAGTGAAAAGAAAGCACGCTCCAGTTATTTGTGACAATGGGAGGTGACAATGAACTGGATTTTGCAAAACTCCAAACTAAACTTACAAAACTCATCGAAAAACATGTTCCATATGCACTTTTGCTGAGTTTATTTTAGCATTTTCAGAACTTACCTCGGCAACTTCGTCCATGTTTACAATCGACACCAGGTATGACGTCCCCCTGATTTCTGAAAGGCCATGTAAGCGTAGGTTCCTAAATGCGAGAGGCGCTACATCGTAATAGAGAGAAAGAGCGGAGAGAGAGCTAGTTTGTTTGTTTGTTTATTTGTTGCTTAACGTCCAGCCGACTACGCAGAGCCATATCAGGACGAGGAAGGGGGGATGAAGGGGGCCACTTGTCAAGCGATTCCTGTTTACAAATGCACTAACCCATTACTTGTGTCCCAGCAGGCTTTAGTAAAACTAAATTAATACCTACTGGAAGATTACCAGTTTCCAGTATGTTAAAATAGGCTTAACCTATCTACTGCTGGACTTACATCAGAACACTAACAGATTAAACTATACATGAATCGCGAGACAAGCGGCAAGAGAAGAGATTTTTGGAAAAAATACAGGTGAATGAGCAAGAAGGCAGAAAAAAGAAAAGAATTCATGAAGAAAAAGAGAGCATGACAGGAAAGAGGAACCAAAAATCTATCTAACAGCAAACTAGAAAGCTCCTGCGGTTCCAAAAACAGGAGGGGCCTTTAATTTCATAACCGCAGTGCCCCACTGCGGGAAGAGAGCTAGTTGGCGATCCAGGATAAATGGTCTATGATCAGACGTACAACACCAGTGTATGATCAGACGTACAACGCTCAGCAGATTTTCAAGTCAAACACAAGCACACATTTATCACAAAACATAAGCATAAGCAGCTATCAAAACGCATATTAACAAACATTTGCATTTTGGCTTCAGTGTTATCCTCCATTCCCCATGAGAAAAGTTTTTATGGAGTCGCTCTGGTTGCTAGCTTCATTTATAGTGATCACACAAACCATTTTGTCAACCAGTACTTTAATCCTTTACATGGATGCTTCTAGGATTTATTTTCTCAGAAAATTAGCAAAAATGACCATGAAAGATAGGTCATTGTTTATAAGATTTAGACAGTCCTTGAATTTACACAGGAAAAGTTTGGTTGCTATGCTGAAATGCATGTACAGTTTTGGCCTTTTAACAGACTTCCAATGCCAATAAACACATCATTTGAACTGCAGGCATTTTTTTGCCATTTCGTCTGCTTCTTCTTCTTCTTCTGCGTTTGTGGGCTGAAACTCCCACGTACACTCGTGTTTTTTGCATGAGTGGAACCTTACGTGTATGACCGTTTTCCACCCCGCCACCTAGGCAGCCATACGCCGTTTTCGGAGGATTTCGTCTGCTTCAAATAGCAACAAGGGCCGAGATGCACAAAGTGAAAGGCAACTGAGTGTTATGCAGCCTTGGGGTCTGACAGGTTGAAATCACAAGAAATCTCAATTTCAACATATCAGGCCTCATGGCTGCGTATCTCCCACTTGGGTGGCATCCAGTTTCGCTTCGTACTCCTCTGCCTGTAAGTCTACTCAGACAACTTATTTTTCACAGGGTATGAGTGACAATCAGTGTATCCATGAAATGTCATTTTTTTGTTCTTTCGTTTTGCGAGGCATTTTTTTGAGCAGGCGACAGCACCGGATAGACTAAAGCGAACAGTGCCATCCAGATGATCAGTTTAAAGATAACGCGCAGTTTGAGGACAAGGGAGGCAACCTCTGCTTCACGGCGTGCCAGTGTCGACAGAGGAGTGGCACGAACACAGCGTGTACTTTAGTGGTCTCAGTAGAGCAGGCGGCCTGCGTGCTGTTGCTTGTAAACTAGCAAAGGCTATACCCTTTCAGCGTTTGAATCGTACGGTTTTTTTTTAACCTATTTGGAAGAAAACAGTTACGTATTTATACCCCCTCAGAGAGCATCTTGTACGTGATTTGGAGGGTCAAAGGGTATTATACCTTTAATTCTACGTGATGTGGAACCCTGGGTACTGGAAAGAATGACACTGAAGCCTGGGTACATATGCTTTATGTAAAGCATTCTTTGAACACATAGGAAGTGACTGTCAGCAACATTTTGCAAGAAGCTATATATATATTTATATACAGCATATGTTGACAGCAAATGAATAGCGTGGTTTGCTAATCCTCCAACAAAGATCAAATGATGAACAAAAAGCAAAAATTGTGTGATGGCAAACAAGAGCTACACTTCTTCATTACAAAATACATAACAAAGACATAACTAATGATAGAGTACTACATGTACAGGTACGACGACGTAGGTCACAGGTGCATAGAACACAAAACAGAAAGAAACGTTTGGTGTTGCTTATAAACATTTAACAGCTACAGGCTTTTTCAAAGAATCTTGCAAACAAAAAATTGCAACACACTGTAATCTTCTTAACAAGGTGATAAAACATGCAGGCACAAATCTAAAACAAACACAGTGCACTTTTCTTTAAAAGGCTGTTCACCTTCCCTAAAAACTGAGCAAACTATATTTCTGTCCTTATTTTAAGGGGGGGGGGGGGGGGGGGGGGTGGCGGAGTGACATATAGCATGAATCTTCTTACACAGGATCTATCAAAGCTATATATAAAGTTGCTGTGAAATCCACTTTCACTAAACTTCAGGTGTTTTTTCCCCCAACAAGTCCACAACAAAAAGATTTGTCTGTGTGTCAGATAACAATGCCATTTTAAAGTGTATTCCCTTGATTCTTCTTGGAAGCAATACCCCTAACTGAACCAAGGTACTCACACACAAAAAACAATAATACGCATGACATACAGAATATTTTTAACAGTTTTTAGGTAATATGTTACTCAGTCTGAAATATAAAGAAAATATAAAAGGGACAAAAAAAAAGATTTAAGTACACAATAAAATGGTAAATATACATATGACATGTATTTGACAAAATCAGAGTGAAATATATCTTCTGCCATTTTGAAGATGAAGTCACAGTCACTGTGTAATAAAAGCCATTTTGCTGTCAAGATAACTATGAGATGAAAAAAATTTTTTTTTTAGTTTCAAAGGCTAGATAAAGCAAAATGTTTCTGTTGACGCAGAAGAAAAGATCTTCGATTCTTGAACAGCGAGGACTTCCTGACTATTGTACACCTACCAATGAATGACATTTTGGAAATTACTTTTACAGTTTAAAATCTTCCGCAATTGTTTTCATGTTAAACACATACGCATGCATCCAGATCTATGACTTTTGTGAATCAAGTAATACACACTGTAAATTCTCCAAACAAAAATGCCATGATGAAGATTATTATCACAATCAATACAATGCCATTTTCTTTCTTCTTTATAACAGTAAAGTACAATAGATAATGTATTATTACCTCTGAAGTCTCTTTTTTTCCCAATACATTTTCTACAAAAAAGAACAGATGAACACTTTGTTCAGCCAAAATGCTACAACAGTTAGGTATCTTTTTGACTTTACCAGCCAAAATCTGTTCACTCTCAAGCGTTAGTGACATCATCTCTCAAGTCAACACCTGAATCTCAACTCGACACTCACCAAAAGTCAATTCAGCTAACACAATTGCAGTTAGTTTCTCATCCTCTTCAAATCTCGGTTACTTTTTTTTCTCCCATTCAATATTTACTTGCCGGAAAAGATCTCCAGGGTGAAATGTTCAGTCTTTATATCATATGTGTATGTCCAGCAAAGGTGAGTCAAATGTCCATTCTTTTTGTTTTGTTACCGACTACTCACTACAGGTACAAATTGCTTGTTATAGAAAATCAACTTTCTGACACAATGGCATTGGCAGACATTCAAAGAGTGACTGTTGTCTCGTTGTATCAATCAATATGACACTTGCCATAACATTCCTGTAGCTGCAGCCAATATACTGTCTGGTCTGGTTTAGTGGTTACAGGTATCAATAATAAAGGGCAAAGTTTGGCTGAGGCTGTAGATGAAGACAGAGTTACTTTCACAGTTCAACAAAGTACTTCTCTCAATTTACATACACCGCACTGGGGTTGGTTTTTGAAAAATCAAAATACATTCAGACCTAGCTGGGAACCACTGTTTTGCACTTTGAGTATTCTCAAACAAACTTGGGTGTATTTTCAGAAAAATGAGCGTACTCCACACAGCGTTTGAACATCCATGATTAAAACATGCCTCACGCGCGTCCGTCACACCGTTAATTAAGTTTACCTATACATTTAAAACAAATGTTTTTTTCAATGTTTATGGTCAAAAACTGTAATCATGTGACAAAATACTGGATGGGGTTCGGGATGGGCGTGTGAAGCAAAGTTGTCTGGGAATTTTTGTCATCGTATTTTGTTCCCACTGACCGTACTGATCGTATTCTCGACAATCATGCGTACAAAATACGGCGAAATGGTATGGGTTCCCAGGTCTGTACATTGGTACTGATGCAGAGAAAATATCCCCCTCCCCCCCCCCCCCCCCCCCCCCCCCCCCCCCCCTCTAAAAAAAAAAGAAGAAAAATTGGGTTGAACACCCAAAATGCCCCTAGGTGGAAATTCCCATAGCTGAGCCTGTAAAGTGTTCAACAGACAATGTCACACAATTAGTAATCATGTGCCACAAAGTATTTTTGACTTTGACACATTTAGGATTTTAACTACTTTCATTTCAAGAGGCTATTACTTTTTCTTACATTACTTTTCATTAAATTCATGTCAGATACATCACACAAAAACATATAATGCACTTAGTGCTACACAATTTTTACATTTTTCAAGATGAGACTCTTGCTTTTGTTTAAGTCAAATAATGACATACTGTCCAAGAAATGCTGCAACTCTGAACAATCGGCTGTAGCTGCCTGTAGTTGCATGATATGTCCAACGATCCAAGGCTGTGAAATTTACACTTTCAACTCAATTAATAAACCATTTTACTTTTCTTAAGATTTCTAATCAACTTCAAAACTAGAAGTAGAAAGAAACACTTTGCGATAATATCTAAGGGAAATAGGTCACAGTGCAGTGTTTGTACATTTGGATACTGTTTCTTTCGTTGATCTTATCTGTAGAAGTCTATACACAATCATAAACATTCATATTCATAACAAACTATCTGCACAATGTTCAACAACGTCTTTCAACAATTTTGAGAGTAGATTTTGAAAAGTACTGAAGAGAAAATGAATAAGAAATCAAAATGTTGCAATTACTCCTGAGTCCTCTTACAGGAGAAAAATCCAGTTTCCTCTGGCTTAATTACCCATTCAATAATATGAGATCAATGAAAATTTGACAAGCACTTGTAAAACTGTGCCGACACCCACAGCTCACATACAAAAATACCTCTCTTCTTGCCATTTCACTTACAGTAAAAATAGGCAAACAACAAAATCAATCTGTGATCAGGTGGAATACATACATCATGTATTACATGTGTTTTCAAGCCTTGGCTTCCAGCGAGCAAACTCACCTTTTCTCTGCCAAGCACAGGACAGTAATTTAGTAAATATTGATAACTAATTACAAAGAAAATGAATGGAATTGCTTTTACACAAAAAGTGCAACTAGGATCCTACAAGTTGGTATGGGTTCCCTTCTAGCTCCACTCACTGATGCAGCATACATTTCCTCTCTGATTCTTCATTTATTCTAAGCAAAGTAAAACAAAGCACTAAGAACAATCAGGCCGCACCAAATGCCATAATGGGTGATTGATTTTACAGAAAAGCTGAGTTTTATGCTGGAATAGAAAATGAAGTTCAACTGGTTAATCCAGCACAGATGGATCACATTTATAGTTATACAGATGATCTTTGTAGTATTACATCAACAATAAGAAAAATGTCATGAACAGACAAAACCGCAGTGAACTAACGTTTTTAAACTAAAATGAAGTTCAGGCTCAACTGCGTACAAGGGAGGCAACCACCGCTGATACTGATACATTTAAGAGGAACTTAGAAAATGAACAACCAGAAAAAAAAATGACATAAAATCAAGCTACTGTAGACTGCAGTCTTCAGTACTGGTCTGAAAAAAAGTACCAACAAATGCCATCAAATCAAACTGCTGTAGACTGTAGTCTTCAGTAGTGGTCTGAAAAACGTACACAAACAATATAATATTTTCTGCTCTATGTACAAGCGTTACATAGCCCACCCAGTTTTATGCTTGCGGCAGGAGCACACCCCCTTCAGGACCTCCTCCAAGCGCTCTGAGGGGTTGTGCTGCCAGTCAGTCTCGAGGTAGTGGTCGTTGATTTTGGTCAGCCGCGGCGATCCCACTGATAGGACTGTGTGCAGACACACGATGTTGACGTGCTCAGCCAGAACCAGGGGGCCGTTCCAGGGGTGGCGAGCCACGCGGAACCGCCGCAGCTGGGGCATGCTGAGGGCCTGCAGGTAGAAGCCGCGGCTCTGGGAGATGTCCAGGTATTGCAGCATCTTGTGGGCCATGGTGTAGAGCAGGAGCCCGTGGGCTGAGGGCGTCCACACCTCCAGCAACAGCTTCTGTAGATGGGGCAGCGAACCGAGGAAGCGATCGAGCGAGACCTGGGGCAGGTGTTGGAACACAAAGTATTTCTCCACCACCAGGTTCCTTAAGTTCTTTAGCCGACCCAGGCTGGCGATGCCGGTGTCCGACCAATCAAAAGGCAGGACCAGAGTAGACAGGCGGGGGGCCAAGCTCGTAAACCGGTCAAAGAATTGGATGAACAGCCGCTGGCGAAAGCGATGCTTCTGAACCACCTCCTCACAGCGTGACATCCCGTCTTGTTCGAGCCACAGCGGCTCGCTAGGAGTCTCTTTCCAGTTCAAGTGAGCCACACGCAAGTCCCGACAGGCACATTTTGCCAGAAGCCGCTCCACTATTTGCAGGTACTGAGCCTTGGAGTCGGAGATGTCGAACTTGAACTCCAGGTAGCGCAGGATAGGCCGCAGGCTTTCCAGGAAGTGAGCAAAGAGGAAGACGCGGCGCTGGAAGCAGCAGTAGCACTGGTCGCTCTGGGAGTGGTCTCTGGCGGTGGGCAGGCACGACTGAGGCAGCTCGGAAAAAGACACCCGGTCCCATAGGCAGGGGTTGCGTATAAGTCCCGACCAATCCCGGCACACCCTGGCCACCCGCCCTTTGTCCAGGTAGGGCAGGAAGCTGAAGATTTTGAGCCAGCACTCTGTCGGTAGGAGCAGCAGCGGCAAGCAGTTCCACGTTTTGTCGTCTGCACTGCACCAGCTCATGCGAGACGACTCATCTTCACTGGCAGGGCGCGGCGGAGACACGAGATCTGACACAAGCGGGAAACTGGTACAGTGGTACCTGTCTGGCCCGATGCTGACGCTGCCCGTAGACTGTGAAGACTGGTGGGAGGTGGCTCTCTTCTTGGGTGTGCGTTTCTTGTTTTTGCGTCCCGGTTTGCCCTTGAGTGACCCTGTGCGAGCTGCCCCAGCCCCATCCATGCCGCAGCCCAGTTCCCCTGTGCACTGCAGAAAGAAAGCACGGTATGCACCAAATTTAATTACTGAGAGTTCAAACTGAAATCATGCACAACACAAGCTATAATTTTCATCTAGTATTATCACGATGAAATGTTAAGACCTCTATTATGAAGAACTTGAAACCAACTATAAGTATATAAGGAAATAAGAATAAGTTTCAAAACACGAAGAACAAAAGTGCAGAAGCACAAATCTGACAAAGTCTGGAGATGTCTCTGCTTAAAACTGCAGCTTTGAAACTAGCTTGGTTTGATAAATGAAAAAAGACTGCAACTTGAGTTAGCATTTTGTGTGTGTCAAACTTTGAAGGACTCATGTGATCGCTGATTGTAGTTTTGATGGAAACGTGCTGCAAGTAATAATGTCACTACTGAGTGGTTCCACAGTACTTTGTTTGTTTGTTTGTTTGCTTAACGCCCATCCGACCACGAAGAGCCATATCAGGGCGGTGCTGCTTTGACATATGACGTGCGCCACACACAAGACAGAAGTCGCAGCACAGGCTTCATGTCTCACCCAGTCACATTATTCTGACACCGGACCAACCAGTCCTAGCACTAACCCCATAATGCCAGACGCCAGGCGGAGCAGCCACTAGATCGCCAATTTTAAAGTCTTAGGTATGACCCGGCCGGGGTTCGAACCCACGACCTCCCGATCACGGGGCGGACGTCTTACCACTACTAGGCCAACCGTGCCGGTCTCCGGAGTACTGGCCGCACCGCAAGCACAAGAGAGTGGCAAGCAAACGTCAACAGTCTTGACACCAAACATCTCATTTTCCAAACCCATATCTGTATAACAAACTTGCAGAAAAAAAATGAAAAGCATGCACGATAGATTTTCCAACTGACCAGTGACGCCATCAAGTAAATGATTATGTTTATTACAGCCGACCCAGAAACAGGCAAGAAAAATGGAGGACGGGGAGGAAAATAAATTGGTTGGAATTCCACATCATTTAGCACACAAACGCCCACGAAACTTGCTTTAATCCACATAACAAGTATAGAGACTTACATACCAAGATATGCACCCCTTACCTTATGTTGTTTGCACGTTCCTTCTTCATGGGACGGCTTATACGCCGAGCCTATCTTGCGGTTTCCACTCTCTTTGTTGTGCTCGCACCTGCAAACCGGAAATTACGTTATCCATCACTGTTTTTCTCGTTCAAGGCCGAACCGCAGACCAAAATATTCTCAACAGTATGAGTGAACACTCGATGCACAAATTATATAGCCCAAAGTAACCCTAACATATTATTAAAACACTTCATTTTTTGGTTTCCTTTTGACACATTTTTGTTTTGGAAATGAAAATTACTAACATTTATTTATGAGGGTAAGTTTCAACTTCCGGTTTTACATTTCCCTTTCGATTACGCGGGAATCACGACTGCGCAGTCCACGTCTTTCTTTGATCAACATTTTTCTTTCATTTACTCAGATTTTATCGTTTTATCATCAGCTGGCCAAAGAGAATGGGCGAAGAAGCGGCATCTTCAGTTAAAGTTGGGAACGATATTGTGGTGGACATCAGGAAAGCGAAAAACGAATTCCCGTTCCCAGCCCGGGAGGGATGTGTTGCGTGCGGACTGGGAACCAAAGTGTATGTGTTTGGGGGCGTCATTCAAGGCGATCACGCAGAACCACAGGAAACTAACGATCTGCTGCTTTTCAATATTGGTGAGAAACTGTGCTGTTTCGGTTTCAGGTTTCATTGTGACTCACTGACTGTGTAACTGTAAGTGTAAGCCTTACTTCAGAACAGACTTAAAAGTAAAGTTCAACATCTTCAGACTCTTGGACTTACTTTTACGTTTACTGTGTAGGTAACTGTTAGATTCAGCAGTGGGCAGAATATACGTTTTTCGGAAAATAACTCTTGTCAGGATTTTCAAGCGTTGTGGGAGAATTGCGCCCCGCTTTTCGCATACAATTTACGGTAATCTTCAACTTAATTAAGCGTGTTAATTTCATAGCTCAGAATCCAGTGACATTCTTTACTAAAAAAAATGAGGGCGTAAAACAACAGCAACTTATCACTAAGTCAAACACCAGTCACTGTGCTGTACAGTGCACAGAAGAATTTTCAATTTCACTGTGGCTAGCTTTCAACAGAAATGACACTGACAGGTTCAAGCAAGGTTTTCAATTGCAGTACTACTACTTAGTACTAGTACTACTGAGCAGTAGCACTGCATGGTGACCACCTTTTCCGGCTTTTTTGTAGGGCGCACAGTGGGAGACTTGGGTAGGACTAGGAGTCCAGGACACTTGAGGACACATGGCCCCTCTTTCTTTCTATTCTAAAGCCAATAAATTAGTTTTATTGGTACTCTTCAGCTTTAATTAGCACATTAGCTTGGCATTATTATAAACGACTCCAAAAACAAAGAGACTGCCAACGTTCCAAAATTCAGAATAAAAAAAAAGAAAGGTAGGTTGTTTGAACGTTTGTTAATGTTATTGACAAAACAATACATTCACAGATATTTAAAAGACTTAACTTGACTGAGTAAAAGTCTGTTCACTTACAAGACTGTTGGGTCAAAATATTTGTGAATGTATTGTTTTGTCAATAACAAACGTTCCAAAACCTACCTTTCTTGTTTTTTTATTTTGGCATTATTATGTTATCTTATAATCCTGAGCAAAAATGTTTGATCTGTATTTGTGGTACATGTAGTGATGTACTGACTACTGTTCACAAACTCGTAATATATCTGTTGTTAGATTAAGATAATAAGAGGTAGGTAACAACAATGAACTCGTAGATTCTCTCCATTATCTGCTTCCATAAAATTTAAAAAAGCAACAACAAAAATGTCATCAGGGATGAGATTCTTCCGCCAATTGGCGGAATTCCGCCCAAAAGTTTGTTCCCAGGACCATTTTTCTGAATCATCTAAATCCGTTGAGAAAAAATGGGGGGGGGGGGGGGGGGGGGGTAGAGTAGTTGTTGTGGTTCCGTTGGATTCGATCTGTAAAGTCCTACCTACAACCCTAAAGTCGATTTTCCAGATCAAATCTCCGATAAAATAATGACAACATAACCTCCGTATTGAAGGAAGTGGACCTTCGACCTGAATATGAACTTTCCATTTGGGACTAAGTTTCCCTTTCACAGAGTGTCTTCATTCCGAAAATTCATAAACGGGCTGATTCAGCTGTCGGCTTTAGCCTGCTTAACAAAGATGGTGCCGGTGAGAACATTGACGGAAAGCGAACATGTTTTGGCGTCGGAGATCGACCAGGGTCTGAAGAATAAGTGGGTTCCGAAATGGCAGGAAGAAATCGTCACGTCTGAACTACGCGGGAGAAAACTGTCGCTCCGACTTGGAGATTCCTGAGCTAAAGTTACTTAAATTTTGCACATATGACTGACAAAATGTTGTATGCTTCTACTGCTCGGACTCATTTCCAAGTCTTTTTTTATGGTCAAAGTGTAAAAAAAATCTTCAGCTTCAGAGGGCTTGCCCCCTGACTCCCACCAGGGGCGTTGCCCATGGACCCTCGGCCCCCAGACCCTCGCCAAATGATTTCCTCCCAAAACACTTTTAGGGAATTTCATCTCTGTGTCATGGATGTTGTATTTTTTCAGAGTCAGAAACATGGCAGAAGGTCAAAGGGTCAGGGACACTACCACCACCCAGAGCAGCAGCATCACTGGTTGCCGTGGGAACCAAGCTCTATCTCTTTGGTGGCCTCAGTCACATGACCGGCTGGTTTGATGATCTCTTTGTGTTTGACACAGGTGGGTACACACACACACACCAACAGTTTACACAACCTTCTACTGTTCTAGTTTCCGAGAAAGAAAAAAATAAGAAAAAAACACGTAAGATTTTGTTATAGGGTTGTAATTTATCTACATGTGTTATGTAAAATTGTAATATTGCCTTGTTCTGTGGAGTTCTGCTCAGAGAACATGTTTTATATCCAGGAGACATAACACTAAGTTGACTAAAAGTGCAGACATAACATTAACAGTGGAAACCCTGACTTTAACTTCTAAAGGCATCTCACTATTTCAGTCCCTGCTTTCTCAGATTCTCTGTTCAAAACGAGTACAAACTTAACTCCATTTAAGGGCTTCCTTCTTTTAGTCTTAGGCCAAAAAAAAAAATTTGTCTGTTTCTGGTAACATGGCTAAAAAAAAATAGGGTCGGTAGGTCGGGATTTTTTAATTTTTTTAAAAAATTTTTTTTTACCCCAAATGTAGACCAATAAAACTAACTTTAAAAATCGCGCAAAGAGACTGGATTCACTATATATTGAGACAAGACACTCAACACATTTACAAATCGTCAGCGGACTTTCGTTTTCACACGTTTTTGTTGTTCATTTTCTCACCCTGTCCTTTACCACCAAAAAAAAACCCCAAACTTTTTGAGTTTGGAAAAAAAAAGTTTAGGGTCGGCGCCAAAATTTAGGGTCGGTCGGGTGACCAGAAACAGACAATTTTTTTTTTTTGGCCTTAAGACCTTATTTTTTTTTAATTTGTTACCTGCTTGAATTAAAAGGGAGATCCACTGTGATGATAATATCAGAATATTCAGAGCATACAAATAATTATGTGCATGTTCGAACTTCTTAACAGTGACACTGGATAAGTTGAGATAAGTGAGTTGAATTACTTAAAAGTTAAACGGATCTTTGTTTTCAGAAACGGTATCATGGAGTGTGATGGAAACACAAGGCAACAAACCGCGTGCAAGAGACAAATTACAGGGTGTTGCCATAGGAACCAATATTTATTATTTTGGTGGCTTTGGCCCCAAGTCGGATGGCTTTGAAGATGTAAGAAAATCCTTTTTTTTTTGCTATGTGTGTAAGTGTTTCCTGGTTTTGCAGTGTTTACCTCTTCACAATTTTTTAAGTGCTGTTCCCGTTTATTCATGGCAAAGGTATTACTGATAAATTGTTCTTACTGGTAGATTAGAATTGTAAGACTCACAGTGTTGTTTTCAGGCTTTGGTCATTGGCGCATCCTGTTTTGGTCAGGTGCATAGGTCTGACCCATGGCCGGTCGACCTTCCAATAATTTTGACGTTGGAGGCATTCTGCCCATTTTCTGGTCATCAATTTCCTACCAAGCTGACGTTGAGTAGAGAGGACATTTGGACCTATGTATACATAATTTCAATCCAGGTCCAACTGACCTGTCCTCTGATGCTGGGAATAACATTTGTCTATTCTGTCTAGTGTTTAGAGGGTATTCATTTTGTGATTACATTTTGTTTGATTTTTTTCCTTCAGTTAGATCTGTCACATTTGCTGAAAAGGTCCTGAAGGTTCTTGAAACTGGCATTTGAATTTTAATCATTTCTTGTCACAAATGAGCGGTATTGTGCGTTTCAGATGGAGGAGGGGGATGAAGATGAGGAAGAAGAAGAGGAAGAAACAATACCTGAGGCACAAGAACAACAGGGAGCTGAGTTTGGCTGGTTCAACGACCTCTACATCTTAGATACAGGTACATCACTGTTTGTGTTAAGGTCAAACCTGTCTAAAACAACCACCTAAAGGACGGACCTAATTAATGGAAAGGTGGTCGCTATGGGTGGTCTCTAAAGGTTAATCATATGAAAACAGAAAAGCTCGTCAGACATCCCTTTGGGGTGATTGTTTTGGGCAGGTGATCGTTGGCGAAGGGTGGATGTCATGGCAGGTTCTACTGTATTTTAGGCTGAGACTGAGAGATATGAGTACATACAAAGTGCTGGAAAGGTGTGAAGCTCATACACATTTTACTCAATTGTCACTGACCTGTGAGTTTAAAACACACTGTGAATGAGTGATAAAGCTGTTTCTTGAAAAATGTCAAAAGTCACAAATGATTTGTCAAACACACATGAAACTTGTCTTTCTCTCCTATTTTATTCAGATGATTGTTTGTTTCGGGGACAATAAAATCAGAAACATCATTTGTTGCAATGTTCTGCCACACTCATAATCTACAGGTACGGTTGGTACAGGTTTCTTAAGTTGTGGCAGGAAGGACAATGATACAATTAAATCCCCCTGGCCTTGCTTGCTTCTGTAGCCAAGAGGTATGGGGGCCTTTCATTTTGTAAAAGATAAACAAGACTGGAATCAATTTATTACTGTGTAATAACTAATATATATTTATCCACATATATCCAAATTTATCTTCAAGCATGGTTGATTTTTTGAGTCACTTGAGAAAAAGTGACTCTATGTAATCGGTCAGTGTTAGTCTGTCCGGCCGGCCGTCCGGCCGGCCGTCCGTAGACACCACCTTAACGTTGGACTTTTCTCGGAAACTATCAAAGCGATCGGGCTCATATTTTGTTTAGTCGTGACCTCCAATGACCTCTACACTTTAACGATGGTTTCGTTGACCTGTGACCTTGAGTCACAGGTCAGCGTCAAAGGAAAAATTAGACATTTTATATCTTTGACAAAGTTCATCGGATGTGATTGAAACTTTGTAGGATTATTCTTTACATCAAAGTATTTACATCTGTAGCCTTTTACGAACGTTATCAGAAAAACAAGGGAGATAACTAGCCTTTTCTGTTCGGCAACACACAACTTAACGTTGGGCTTTTCTCGGAAACTATAAAAGTGACCGGGCTCAAATTTTATGTGAACGTGACTCATTGTGTTGTGAATAGCAATTTCTTCCTGTCCATCTGATGCCTCATATAATATTCAGAACTGCGAAAGTGACTCGATCGAGCGTTTGCTCTTCTTGTTTCTGCTTGTGTTTGCACCTTCAGGATGAAAACTTGTCAGGAACATTACTTCTTTTTACATTTAGTCAAGTTTTGACTAAATGTTTTAACATAGAGGGGGAATCGAAACGAGGGTCGTGGTGTCTGTGTGTGTGTGTGGAGCGATTCAGAGTAAACTACTGGACCGATCTTTATGACATTTTACATGAGAGTTCCTGGGCATGATATCCCCAGACGTTTTTTTCACTTTTTCGATAAATGTCTTTGATGACGTCATATCCGGCATTTTGTAAAAGTTGAGGCGGCACTGTCACACCCTCATTTTTCAATAAAATTGATTGAAATTTTGGCAAAGCAATCTTCGACGAAGGCCGGACTTTGGTATTGCATTTCAGCTTGGAGGCTTAAAATTTAATTAAATATCATATTCTTACTCCGAATCACATTAGCATTGAGTCACCTGAGATGCTTATCACTGAAAAACGCTTACCCGGCTAAAGAATTTAAAGGGAAGCAACCCCATCACCAAAACGAAAGTGAAAGTAGCTTGGTAATGGGCCAGCACACTGGGAGTTACCTCCCATACGGGTGTGTGCCACGTCACTTCCTCTAGGAACACGTGCCTATTCTCATACGTCTTTTTCACCTCGGAGAGGACGGTTCACTTTTTGACGCTCTGTGGCTGACCTTGCGTGTTTGAGTGACACCCGCCGGCCACGTTACCCAGCTTTTCTGCTCGCCTTGCCTACAGTTTGGTGAGCTCGTTCCCGTTTGTTGTTGGTTGTTTGCGCTGTTTTCGTTACTGTACGTTGTCCGTTTTTTGCGGACTTGTGTGTCAGTGACTTGCGTGTTTCGCCATTTTGTTGTGTGAGTTAGTTAGCTAACTCGTGTGACTTTGCTAGTAGCTCTGCGTGCCCTCTTTCTGTTTGGGCAAGTGTAGCTTTAGTATTTTGTTGACGCGTAAGCGTGTGTGTTTACTGTGTTTTCAGTCGTTTAGACTTATGTTTCAGTAAATCTTTTTCACTTTGCCACGTGTTGTTGACGAACGTGTCAGTGTCTTGCGTGTCGCCATTTTGTTGTGTGAGTTAGTTTTCTAGCTCGTGCGACTTTGTTTGTAGCTCTCCGTGCCTCTGCTTTTTGTGGGGCAAGTTTAGCTATAGTATTTTGTAGACGCATTAGTGCGTGTGTTTACTGAGTTTTCCAGTCGTTTAGACTTATGTTTCAGTAAATTTTTTCGCGTTGCCACGTGTTGTTGTCAACATGTCTGATTCAGACAAGCGCCGTGGCAAGTCGGACCCCAAGGGGAAAATTAAGTCTAAGTCTTCCTCTTCCAAAGCAACGTTACTTGTTACAGACCAAGAGCGTAACACTTTGTTGGCTGTACCTATTTCGGCGCCTAGCGCTGTTACTACTTCTGCTTCTTTTGCGGCGCCTAGCGCTACTGTTACTTCTGCACCTGTCTCTACATCGGAGACTACGTCATCGTTGTTAGCACCTGGACAAGGTGCGTTGGTTTCCTCTCTGTTAAAGTCACTGGTTCCGGAAATCCGCAGCTTGGTGCAGGCAGAGTTTCAGCGTTCCGTCGCCAGCAGTTCGGCGTTTCCGGCATCTGGCAGTGACGTCCGGGCATTGGCTTCCGTGTCTTTGTCCTCCACTTCCGGCTTGGAGCAGCGTCCTCCCTCTTCAGCGTCGGCTGGTAAGCAGAGCTGGTCCGATAGCCCTCGTGAGGCGCCTGGACGTTCTCCTTCGGGGGACAGCTCTTTCGCATCGGGTCACGACCGATACCATGCTGATCTTTCATTTCCGGCGATAACCTACGAGGCCCCGGATTTGATCGAACAGCGGCGGCAGTCGGTTTCGACTGCCGCATTTCCGGCACTCGCCGGAAGTGATGATCCGTCCGCTCCGGCACGCTACGGCGGTCGCGGCAGGATGGAGTATTCACTGACTTCCGGTCCTTCCGGATCGCGAAGTCAACCAGTGCAGCCTTCACTTCCGCATTTTGCGGTTCCGTTGGCTACACTTCCGGTTTCGGCCGGAAACGCTTCTTCCTCTTCTGGTGGTTCCTTCCGGATACCAGATAGTGGATTACAGCGTGCGCCTTCCGGCATTCAAGTGCCTAGGCTTGAGCAGGCATCACTCCACTCAGTCGGGGGAGTGACGTCAGCTCATCCAGCTCCGGTTTTTGCGGATGGTCGTCCTGCTTACCCTTTACCTTCACAGGGTTTTGGGCTGCAGGATGATGTTAGTGCTCAGGCTTTTCCGGTTTCCGGTTTGCCAGGGCATGCTTCTGCTTCCGGAACTGGTGACTTCGGTCATGGTTCCACGTGTGACTATTCTGATGCTCCATCAGTGGTCAGCGAGGAGTCGCGGGGCGTGTTTCCGTCGAAGCTCAAGTCTGTTCTTGACGTCGCGGCGGAAGTAACGTCTCGTTATTTCCCTGAAGGGGTGGTGGCTGCGGACTCTTCCGCATCATTCGTTCCTTCTGCCATGGCGGACTTCCGGCCGGCACAGGAAGATGTTTCTTCCTTCCGGTTCGCCGAGTCTCCGTCAGTGGCTTACCAACTTTCGCATTCGCTGGTTCGTCCAGCACATGCGGGAAGTGGTATTCGGCCAGTGCCTGTTCCGTTACTGCTTCCTTTTGGTCCAGTTCCGGAATCAGCTCAGCAGTGGGTGGCTTCAGCTGCTCAAGCCTCTTCCTTCGTGCCTACGGCCAATAGGAAGCTTGGCATGCCCAATCAGAGCCAGAGTTGGCTGGCGTCTTTTGCACTCCCTAGGGCTACCCTTCCGGTTTCCCGGGAATTGCTGCCTCTTCTGACTAAACCGATCAAGCGTGATTCGGTTTTGCCGGTTTCGGAGGCTTCCCTCCTCTCTGCTGAGGAGGTTGGACGTCGGCAGATCGAACTGTCCTCCATTGCGGAGACTCTTGTTCGGACTCTGTCTCGGGCATTGACCGATTCGCTGGTTCCTTTCACTCTCAGTGAAGAACAGAATGCGGACGATGTCTCTGCGCTTTTGACCGCATTGGCCAAGGTCAATGAGGAACAATTGCGTCTTTCCTCCCTGCAGTACACCCAAGCGGTACTCTGTAGGAGGGATCTCTTCCTCTCGCAGTCCCAATTCACGGAGCTGGCTACTAGGGAGACCTTGAGAGTCTCCCCGGTCTCAGAGGAGTCTCTCTTCTGTCCGCTGGCACTAGATGCCAGACAGAAGGAGATTCAGTCGAACAAGGACAGTCAGTTCCTTGACTACACTCTGAAGGGGGTGAAACAGTCTCAGCCTTCTAAGCAGAAGCAGGCTCAGACATCGTCAAACCCCAAGCCAGCTCAGAAGCGGCAGGCTCCGCCGGCCGCTCGTGGTGGGAAGAAGAGGACGGCATCGGGGAGGGGGCGTGGCGGCTCTGGAAGTAAGCCACACCCCCAATGAAGCGCTCCCGATCTCACCCCCCTCCCGCCCTCCACCTTGGTGATGGCGGGAGGCCCCTCCCGGGCACTTTCTCGTTGGATGTCGGTAGTAGACAGCCAATGGATTGTGGGAGTGGTGAGATCGGGCTTCCGTCTACTCTGGCGGGAGGAAAAGGCGCCTCTTACCCGAGTGCCGCCGCGGTTCAAGCCCCCCTTCTTGCAGGAAGCACGTTCCGTCTTGCAGTCGGAAATTGCCTCCCTGGAGCAGAAGGGCGCGGTGGAGAGAGTTCGGGTCCACAGCTCCCTGGGATTTTACGGGCGTCTGTTCGCTGTTCCCAAAGCGTCAGGAGGATGGCGTCCCGTGTTGGATTTATCTCTCCTCAACACTTTCTTGAGGGAGATAAAATTCAAGATGGAGACGCCAGCCTCTGTCCGAGACTCTCTCCGCCCAGGAGACTGGGTGACCTCGATCGATCTCACGGACGCATACTTTCACATTCTTATGCATCCGGCCGACCGGAAATGGCTTCGTTTCCGGTGGGGAGATCAGATCTACCAGTTTCGCGCACTCCCTTTCGGGCTGTCTCTCGCACCATGGATTTTCACCATGGTGGTGAGACAGGTCTGTGCACTGGTGAGGTCCCAGGGTATCCGTCTGCGGGCTTATCTGGACGACTGGCTCATCATGAACCAGTCCCAGAGCGGCTGTTCGCAGGATACCCTGACGGTTCTTCGAGAATCCAACTCGTTGGGGTTCTCGATCAACCGGGTAAAGTCGGAGCTGACCCCGTCACAGACATTCACTTATCTGGGGATGTCTTTCGACACGGTCGCTTGGACTGTCCAGCCTTCTCAGAGAAGGGTGGACAAGCTCCAAGCTCAGATTCGCTCCACTTTACCTCTCCTGATGGCTTCCATCCGCTCGCTCGCCTCCATCTTGGGGCAGATGGAGTCTATGGCTCTTCTGGTTTCACTGGGCCGGGTCCACAAACGTCCGCTTCAGTTCGCTCTGAAGCCGTTTGTGGACTCTCCTCTGGTGGACTGGGACGCCCTCATCCCTTTGCAGGGATGGTTCCAGTCTGCGACCCTTCCGTGGTTGGACACGGAGTGGGTCTGCAGAGGTGTTCCGATCGTCGTGCCCCTCCCCGACCTGGACCTCTTTACAGATGCGTCCAGGGAGGGTTGGGGGGCACATACAGATCTTCAGACTACTTCCGGTCTGTGGACGACGGAGCAGTCCTTGTGGCACATCAACTTGTTGGAGCTAGAGGCAGTTGCTCTAGCTCTGGCCGAGTTTCTGCCCTCCCTGTACGCCAAACATGTTCGTCTGTTTACAGACAACATGACAGTGGCGGCGTACATCAACAAGCAGGGAGGCTCGCGGTCCCCGTCTCTCTCGGAGAGGGCTTGCGAGATCCTGGTGTGGTGCTTTCAGCATCATATCACGATCTCGGCCAGGTACCTTCCAGGGAGGCTGAACACTCTGGCGGATGCGCTCAGTCGTTCCGGTACAGTGCTTCAGTCGGAGTGGACGATCACTCACGGGGCACTGCTTCGCCTTTGGGCCTAGGTCCAAAAGCCTCTGGTAGACCTTTTTGCCACAAGGTACTCAAAGAGGCTTCCGGTGTTCGTCTCGCCATTCCCGGACCCTCAGGCATGGCGAGTGAACGCTCTGGACTTTCCCTGGACGGGTCTGGAGGCGTACGCCTTTCCTCCCTTTCCGTTACTCAGCCGAGTAATCCGGAAAGCGGAGATGGAGGAGCCGGCCCTTCTTCTTCTGGTCGCTCCTCTGTGGCCGTCGCAGGTCTGGTTTCCAGATCTTCTTCGGCTCGCCCAAGGGCCCCCCATTCCTCTCGCACTCGTGCGAGGGGAACTAGTGCAGCCCCGAACAGGCATTCCACACGAGGAGCCCAGTCTTCTGAAGCTTCACGTGTGGAAGTTGTTCGGGACTCGCTGAAGCGCTCTGGGGCGTCGTCTTTGACTCTGGACTTGGTGGCTCGCTCGCATAGAGCGTCCACCTCTTCAGTTTATGCTTCCCACTGGAAGGCATGGACTGCCTGGTGTTCAGCTAGAGGGGTGAGTTCGGTGGCTCCGCGCTCTATTCAGGTCGCTAACCACCTCTCTTTCATGTCTTCACAGGGCGCCTCAGTCTCCTCGTTGAGGGTCCGGCGCTCCACTATCTCGGCGACTCTTCAGCAGATTGGTCGTTCTGTTCGAGTCGGGGGCGTTATAGCTGCAGTCATTAAAGGGGCTGCTCTTAAGGAAGCTAAAGCTCGTTTGCCCGCTCCCAAGTGGGACTTGTTTTTAATCCTGGAATTCCTTCGTTCTGCGGATTTTGAGCCTTTAAGCGAGGCCAGTCTGTTCAATGTCACTCGCAAAGCGCTGTTTCTCCTTTTGTTGGCTACGGCCCGACGGGGTAGCGAGGTCCACGCCCTGTCGGGTCAGCCTGGGGATATCTCCTTTGAGCCGGACGGTTCCGCATCTTTGCGTTTCCGGCCTGATTTCCTGGCCAAGAATCAGTCTCCGGGGCAGGCCTCTCCGCTGGTTAGAGTTAAGGCTCTGACCAGCGCGTTGGCCCCGGATGACCCCGATTCGGTCAATTGCCCTGTGAGGGCACTTCGTCTGTACTTAGCCCGGACTCAGCCGATTCGGTCTAGTTCTCAGAAGTTGTTGTTTATCTCTCTCCTTACTAGGCGCGAGAAAGATTTGTCGAAGGTAACGTTGGCCCGGTGGGTGTCCTCGCTCATCAAGCAGGCTTATGAGTGGAGTCGCACAAAGAGGGGGGGGGGTTATGCCCTCCTTGCCACTTGACTCGGCCCGAGCCCATGAAACGAGGGCGTGGGCATCCTCTCTGGCAGTTCTGCGCTCCAGACGTCTAGAGGAGGTGCTGACAACTGCGTATTGGCGTTCCGAAGATGTTTTCATAAACTTTTATCTTCGGGACGTCACAGCTCTTCGACAGGATGGCTCCAGAGGCCTTCCAGCGCTCATAGCAGCAGGCCAGTTCCTGTCCAGAACTTGATGGTGAGTTTTGATTCATTTCTAGCCCACCGCCTTGTTGATGTTATCTGCTAATGTGATTCGGAGTAAGAATATGATATTTAATGGAAAATTTCTTAGATAAATTTTCATTTAATTAATATACTTACCCGAATCACATACTGTATTCCCTCCCACCTGCCCCGCTTATGGTTTTAAGATTTTTTAAAGCCGTATGAGAATAGGCACGTGTTCCTAGAGGAAGTGACGTGGCACACACCCGTATGGGAGGTAACTCCCAGTGTGCTGGCCCATTACCAAGCTACTTTCACTTTCGTTTTGGTGATGGGGTTGCTTCCCTTTAAATTCTTTAGCCGGGTAAGCGTTTTTCAGTGATAAGCATCTCAGGTGACTCAATGCTAATGTGATTCGGGTAAGTATATTAATTAAATGAAAATTTATCTAAGAAATTTTCCATTAATGACTTTGGTCATTAAAAATCTGAACATTGTAATTAAAATTATTTTTTTATAAAACGATCCAAAATTACGTTTATCGTATTCTTCATCATTTTCTGATTCCAAAAACATATAATTATGTTTTATTCGGATTAAAAACAAGCTCTGAAAATTAAAAATATAAAAATTATGATTAAAATTAAATTTCCGAAATCAATTTAAAAACAATTTCATCTTATTCCTTGTCGGTTCCTGATTCCAAAAACATATAGATATGATATGTTTGGATTAAAAACACATTCAGAGAGTTAAAAAGAATAGAGATATAGAAAAGTGGGCTATCCTTTTCAGTGCAACCACTACCGCGCTTTTCTGTATTGTTAATTTCACTGCCTTTTCCACGAGCGGTGGACAGACGATGCTACGAGTGTACGGTCTTGCGGAAAAAATGCAATGCGTTCAGTTTCATTCTGTGAGTTCGACTGAGCTTGACTAAATGTTGTATTTTTGCCTTACGCGACTTGTTTGTTTGTTGTTAATGAACTGCAATTCAATAGACAATGTTCAGAAACAACTCTTTCTGGGTTACAGAAACAACTTTTTCTGGGTTACAGAAACAACTCTTTCTGGGTTACAGAAATAACTCTTTCTGGGTTACACTACCAAAACAACTCTTTCTGGGTTACAGAAATAACTGGGTTACAGAAACAACTCTTTCTGGGTTTCAGAAATAACTCTTTTTGGGTTGCAGAAACAACTCTTTCTGGATTTTATGAGTAGTGGAAGAGTTGGACACCCTTGGAAATATTAGGTGAAACAAATGCATGTGGTGCTGATACTGATAGTGACACTGACAGTCGAATCATGCGAACAACTGATATCCCAGTTTCGTTGATGACACAACCATTTGTCGAGGGTAGCGTAGGCACCCGGTCTGCTCCCCGCCTAAAAAAGGCCAGTGCCGTTCCGTCTTCGAGGGACTGCGTGGGTTTCATTTCGGAGTTTTCCTTCTCCTAGACGAGTTTCCTTCCATGGATGATGAGCCTCCTCTACCCTCGTTTTGAATTCAGAGTGGTCTTCTCTTAGGATAGCTGCCTGCCGGGGTTGACGAGCCTATCCTGCCCGGCTATTTGACCCATAGCTGGAGGTTGGTTCGTGGGCACCTGGGCGTTTCCACACACTGGTGGGCCCGCATGCCGCACGTCTAGGGGCCAACCTCCTCTGAGTCCTTGTAGTCTAGCCTGGGGCCTTGCGGTACCCAGTTTACGCCTGTCGCCGCGATGGAGGCACTACATAGGGCTTGTTGTGGAGAGGTTATTGTACTGGCAGGAGAGACTGACGCATTCTGCTCTCTTTTCGCATTGTCCTAAAAAGGACAGACGGTGCTAGCCAGCGGTGAGGGCTGAAAGCGAGAAATGACAGGCACAAGACACTTCGCCAACACACTAGACACGTCACACAACCGTTTGGCAGGCTGATATCCCAGTGAAAATTAGCTCCAATCTGTGTTTTCTGCACTGTCCGCACAATATAATGCTCTTTTCATTCAAAAATATGCGTATCGGAGCTGACTTTTCGTTACACCTACAGATATGTTATTGCAGCCTTCGGTCTACAGATTGCAAACCACAAGTGGAGACATGCCACTTGCAAGTGATTACAAGGGAAGCTACTCTTCACACCCAAAGTCTGCAGAATGGATTTTGTCATTTAAATTTTTTTTTCATGTAAAAATGAAAGTTTTAGGGTAGGGAAGAAAAATTAGGGTTGGTCGGAGAATACGAAACATTACCTTTTTTTTCTTGACCAAAATAAGTTGCAATGTTTTTGCTTAAACTGTAATGTGTTTAGTTTTGTGTGCTGACAGTGAATAAGGTGTGGAAGCAGCCGATACAGATGAACTTGGGTGTCCCTACCCCGCGTGCTGCCCACGGCATGTGTGCCATTGGCAACAACCTCTACATCTTTGGAGGTCGTGACATTAGGGACAGACAGAACGACCTTCACTGCTTTGATACAGGTTGGTTATTATTTCTTATCGTCTCTTCCGCTGATTTTTGACACATAGGAGCTCTTCTGACTGAAACATGTTTTGTAGCCAGGACATTTGGACCAACTAGTATTTTCAGTCAAGGCCCATATGGTCCACTTAGTCTAGGAATAACACTGGTCTTCTCTCATCCACTTATCTCTCCTTTGAAACAGTGACAAGAAAATGGGACACGGAGCTGAAACCGAAAGGAGCGCCGCCTGGCCCAAGGTCGTTCCACACTGCTGTTGCTGCTGGCAGCAGAGTCGTCATCATGGGAGGCCGAGGGCGCGACAACTCTCATTTTGGTGATGTCCAACTATTTGATACTGGTATGTCTTGAATGCTATGCTAATTATCATAAAAGCGGAGTATGGCTGCCTAAAAGTAAAAACCTCTTGCAAAATATGAGTGTACGTGGGAATTGCAATTTGCAGCCCATGAACGCTGAAGAAAAAAGAATAGTATGCATCTGAGACTGAGAGAAAGAAAGAGAGAGAGATTGTGTTTGTATACATGTGTGTTTTACTATGTTATTCACTTATTGTGCATAAGCTCTATAACCATCTCTCTTTTTTCCACATAAATTGATAAAGATGGATAAAATTTGAAACTGGGCGAGCCTTTAGAGAAGGAGCTCACTTTCTCATTAGTGTAATCAGCTGTTTCTTGCAGTTTGAAGCATTTGTGGCTTGGGCAGCTCTCTGTGTGCTGTACGTAATGTGAGATGTACGTTATGTGCGTCTTAAAATGGAGGTAAATTTCAAAAGTTATGAACAGAAAATGTAACAAATCAAGGTCTTAAGAAATGACGGCGAACGCAAGAAGAAGAAGGTCTTAAGAAATAGAAGTCTTTAATTGTAGGTCTTAAAAAGCTTATTCCACTGTACTGTTCTTTGTGTTTGCAGAGACACAGCAGTGGCTACAGCCCCAGATGAAGGGGGTGGCAATGACCCCTAGGGGTCAGCATGTTACCGTGGCTACAGGCAACACTGTGGTGGTCTTCGGTGGCACCGGCAACTTTAGTCCAGAAACCATGCAGTGCCAGCAGTTCTACACCGACACCTTCCTCGTTAGCGCAGGTAAGCAAAAACAAAAACAAATTGTTTATTGCTTGAAGAGAGTACACCCGAGGAACCATTTTGGGAAAAGTTTTTGGACCGGTTGAAAAATTCAAGGAACATTCGCTATGCTGTATTTTAGATACCCGTATTATGATTTGCTTGAAAATGCTGCGTAACTATGCATATTATTTGAATGAATTTTTTGGCGATTGATTATCGATGTCTGCTCTCCTGTATCAGGAATCTCGATTCCTTTCGTCATATTTTATTTATTTCTAATGGTTACATATTCCTCTAAGCAGATAAATACCATTGTATTCAGGAAGTCAAATTTGTAATCTAGCAAATGCATGCTCATTCTGTGCTGTACAGTGCTTAACCCCTTCACTGCCACAGTATAACAGCATTTTGGTATTGCGGTGTGCCAGGGCAAAATTTCGCTTTCTTCGGTAGGTTCACTAATCTGTTCACTGCTCGATCATTTATTGAGATATCTCTTAGATCTTTGGCATGTGTTTTGCTTATACCCTTGGCTATTATAGGATGACATGATCATTGGACTTTGTTTGTGGTTGTTATAGTAAAAATTGATATTATGACAATTTTTGTCAAAAATTACAGTTTCCGGACTTACACACTCACACATTGCAGAACGTAAAACCACACAAAACACTGCTAAAACTGGTGTCAAACATCAGGTACTCACATTAAAGCCCATAAAAGTATTCTTCTGTGTGGTAATTCATAAATCACTTCTTGTAGAGCTTCCAGAACACTGTTTCGCTTGAAAACAGGTCTACGAGTTGAGGTTCGACTTTCGGACGCCATTGTGAATGCTATAGATTGGTTCTACATTTCTAACACAGTTTTCACCACGTGGTACTAACTTATCCGAACGGTCTATGGGAAAGAACTGTGTTTAGAACCCCTACAAGTACCTCCCATTTAGTTTTCAGAAATGTCCTGAAATGTTGCTGACGCAAATCCCACGTACTAGGTACGGTTATGGGCGTACGACAAACCGAAAATGACCACGTACCTAGTACGGGGTGTGAAGGGGTTAAAGGCACACTTAGCGTCATGTAAACCATCTTGTTCTGATCACTGAGCTCCCCGAGCCTCTACATACAGTACACACATACTTCCATTTGAACGCTCACCGAACGGGAACATCCTGGCTGCTTTCCGTTGAGAGTGAGAAATTTTCAAAGAATTCATTTCGTGCAGTCAGAACGGATTTACCATCAGACAAATCTGACGCCTCGTTTTGGCGCTAGACCTAACTTTTTAAATCTAAATAATATATTGACAGCTCGTTATACAAACATTCTTAAATCATAAAAGAATTATTTTTTCATCAAGACAAGATCACTACAATTCGAAGTTTTGAAAGTTTGAAAAAAGGGAGCCTGGAAGCACGTCACGCAAGGTTGTGTTTGCCCAAGCAGACACATTTTCTGCATAGCACTTGCTTCTTTGAAGCCAACCGCTGCCGATAAGTTTGTATGACTCGCTGTCGTTTAATAGCACGTTACTCACACAGATACAGCGAGTCGCATTGAAATGACAAACTGACAACTAAATTGTGAAAAAAAGGAAAGTGGATCACACGGGTCCACGATGGCTCAGGGCTTAGATAAACAGCCATTCAAATTAACTGTGTCATTTAATGCTATTAAATGCTATTGCAAGTGTGTTCCATAAGGTTAGAACAGATTTTTTTGAGAGAAGGGTTAAATCGTTCTGTAAACCATTTTAGGCAGACTGGGGCTTAACACATAACAGTAAACACAGTGTCTGTCGTTGGGATTGAGAGGGACGTGACGTGAGGGTCTGTGTGAACAGATATTGCCAAGCTCTGTGTACGCTTCTCACTGGACCGCTTGGGTCAAGTGGTGTTCAGAGAACGAGGTTAATCCAAACTCTCCTCGTTCCATGCAGGTAGCTAACCATCTGTCCTGTGGTTAGCATCGCAAGGTCGATCTCCTTCATCACTCAGAGTTAGGAGATCAGCCATCTCATCTACACTAAGGCAGTTAGGTCACAACATTAACCTCAGTGGAGTTATAGCGAGCGTCTTAAAAGGCGCCGCAATAGGATTCGCTAAATCCAGAACCCCAGTACCAGCATGGGATCTCTTCCTCATCCTAGATTTCCTAAGATCACAAGACTTTGAGCCATTGCACTTAGAAAGCCTAAATAACTTGACTCGCAAGACACTCTTTCTTGTCTTACTTGCAACCGCAAGGAGAGGCAGTGAAATCCAAGCACTCTCCGGCTTTCCGAAGGACACATCATTTGAAAAGGATGGTTCCATAACTTTACGTTTTAGGCCCGAATTCCTAGCCAAAAACCAAAAACTAGAACAAACATCACCCATAATCAGAATTCTCCCTCTTAGCAAAATTCTCGCACCAGGAGACCCCGATATAACAGGTTAGAACATATTTTTTCGAGAGAAGGGTTAAATCGTTCTGTAAACCATTTTAGGCAGACTGGTGCTTAACACATTACAGTAAACACAGTGTTAGAGGGCTGTCACACATGCGACTGAGTCGCGCGATTTACCCTGTCACACAGCCGACTCAGTCGTAGAAAACAGCTACGACAAGTCTGCGACTCAGTCTCATGCGATTCCCTCGTAGCTTTGAGGTTTAGAACATGTTCTATTCCTGCGATCCAGTCGTCGGTCAATCGCAGGGGCAGAGCCAACAGAGCCAATCAGAACGCGTTGCTGCGGCCTTGACGCCGTGACGTAAAATAATGGCGGACAGTGGCGTACAGTGTCTCTTCGTCGATTCAAAACTTTTTGGAAGAACAGTTGTTTACTCAGATATAAAGGAGACGTTTTAGGCGTGTACAGCGGTCGGAAAACATTAATTGCAGCTGTCTGGGAACTTTATTTCTTGCAAAGGCGTAATCCTGAACGGTATTTTTCAGAAAGGTAGACCGACGTTCGAACATTTAGCGTCTGCTCTCGCAAAGTGCGTTTGCCGTGTTCACTATGACACGTCACTTCCGCCCCGCTCGCGTGGAGTTATCGTTCGCCAGTCGTTCGTCTATCGTTCATCGTGTGACGGGTCAATGGCCTACGATGTGATGTGCGATCGGCCAAAGACTGAATCGCAAGACTGAATCGCAACGACTGAGTCGCCTGTATGACCGAGGCTTAAACAAACACGCAGTCCATTGGAGATTTTTGGTATGAAATTGAAAAAAAAAAAAAAAAATTTTTATGACTAATGACTGTTTTCTTGTATGTGGTTGCGATTGAGAGGGATGTGACATGAGGGTGTGTGTGTACATATATTGCCATAAAACTACCGGACAGATGATTATGAAACTTTGTAGGTGAATTCATCCAGATAATATCCCCAGATGTTTTTCTTACGTTTTGTTTGGTGACATCATGATCATATTGACCCTTTTGTAAAAGTTTTTTCCTCGATGTTTTCAGACTCGGGGATTGCATTTCAACATTCTTTCAGAAAAGTTCTATTCAACGCAGAGCCTGCTTCGTCTTAAAAAATGTATGCCAACCCTTTCCCTGCCACAGCGCCCATATGCAGTTACCTGAAACACATTGTACACAATGCTACTTATGACGAATAACATTTCTACTGGTTCCCTGCGCTGTCTGAACATTTATAATTTCAGAAAACGCGCAGTACGCGTTGTTGCTTTGCTACGATTTATTAAAGTTTGAAATTGACGGATTTACTTCCCATGCCACGGGGTGATGTGGGCTAATGCAAATTGTCCAATGCTCATGATTGTTTCCTTTCGTTCCCCACAGAGGATCTTGGCAAGGGTGCTGCCCAGCCTGTTACCAACGGAAGTGGAGATGCATGATGGGATTGAGAAGTAGGCCAAAACCGTTCACACCCAGTTGTACTCTATGAAAGGAATGACATCTGGTTTTCTCAACAAGAATTGTAAAAACTCAGCATATTTGCTTGAATAAGAATAAACTGAGGGGGGGGGGGGGGGGTGCAAAAAAGTGTGTCTTGTTGAATCTACGCACAA
The DNA here is from genome assembly GCF_037325665.1 of Littorina saxatilis. Lineage (NCBI taxonomy): Eukaryota > Metazoa > Mollusca > Gastropoda > Littorinimorpha > Littorinidae > Littorina > Littorina saxatilis. The sequence goes on from NC_090245.1 coordinate 66,212,706, forward strand.
TGCTGTTGATAGTGAGAAGTAGCTTTAAACTGCCCTAAGGATGCATTTTCAGGGATCGAGAACATGAATCTATATATAGATGGGTCATTCTCAGAAATGGTGGTCCAGTGAGAGTGAGTAGGGGTGACACATTTGAAATCATGAAAAAGTAAATTAAAATTATTTCTACCACGACTTTTTTCATCTGAATCTATTCCTGAGACATTAAAGCATTGTTGTATGTCAATAAAAATGGTTTCTATACGTTGGTGTTTTTTTTGTGTGCTTTTCAATTGCAAAGTTCGGCCGTTTCCGGATCGCCGAAGCGTTACACGACTTTCATGATCAACAATATGTTCAGTCTCATGGCTAAATGCAAACATGCAAACTCCAACAAATTACTGCAATCGACAATCAGGAGTTCAGTCTTGGACGTAGCAACACATCTTTGCAAAAACTCACGCTGAATTTGAAGTTACGGGCTTCGAACAAAAAATTCTGAATGTCGTAATGCATCGTATCCAAACTTGACGCAATGTGCTCCATGACTTTGCCACATCACGGCTATTTTTAGCTCTTTGGCGCACAGGAAGTTCGAACAAGAAAATAGTCCTTTGAATCACAGCCAAATATTCACAGAAAACACCAGAATCATATCATTTGCTGAAACTCATGGCGTCGTTTCCCGACCTACGTTACGACTGAAGATAGTTTTTACTTAATTGTCGAGCCTGCAAAGCTTTGTCACAAACTTACACACCGCGGATGGCGACAATGTAGTGTCGGAAGGATATCGAGTGCAAACAGTCTCTCAAAGCGCGAAGTTTAGCGGAACAAAGCAGCCAAGAAGTTTTCGTATCCTCTGATTGTCGATGTTCAACATTCATCAAGTACTTAAAATGGGTAATCTGAACGCAACAGGAACTTTCAACAAATACAGCAAACTCTGACGAATTGTGTTTTGTGTAGTTATTTTGGGTCAGACGGGTTTTGCCGGCAGGAAAGGCCAAACAGTGCAGATTCATGTCTGTCGCACAGGAACCGAAAGTGGTTCAAGCATTTCGTTTCTGTGTTGCGACATTCACCTTAGTCAGTTCCAAATGTCATTTTGTTACCAATATTAGTTGAAGTCCTTACCTTTCATAACTAGAATGTGTTGGGTAGAACACAAAAATACTGCAGAACTGATAAAAAATGCACAAAGGATTGAAGGCTTAGGTGGTTTAAAGTTGGAATTTGGTTTCCATGTTACAACATTCATCACGTAAATACAACACACTTTAAAACGTCTCTTATTCAGCAACCAATTACTCTTTTTGTCTAATTTTTGCATTATTATGTATAGCAAACAATAGACTTCATAGTAAAAACAATTATTTTGTATTTCTTGACACTTTATTTTTTACTTTGTATGTAACACTTTGGACCACCATTTCTGAGAATGACCCATATACTAGATGAATACCCGCTTCGCCGGGTACGGCTGCGCCGGGAAGAAGTCGATCCGAATACCCGGCTGTGCCGGGGACCCGGCTGTGCCGGGTGTACGCCGGCTTTGCCGGCGCACCGCACGGAGGAAGGGAGATAATCGCGGCTAAAAACACTGGAGAAGATAAGGAAGAGTTACTGGTAGTGGATCCAGACAAAAAAAACAAAATCGGTTCAGCACAAAAAACAAAATCGGTTCAGCGCTGCGTGCTGAGAGCACGTGTTGAAATATCTCATCGACCAGGTTGTGTCCCGGGTGTACCTGAATATGCCCACCAAATTTGAAGCAGATCCATCGAGAACTTTGGCCGTGCATCGCGCACAGACACACAGACAGACACACAGACACTAGTCGTATATATATATATAGATGACTTGTGTCTGTGTGTGTGTGTGTGTTCGTGATGCACGGCCAAAGTTCTCGATGGATCTGCTTCAAATTTGGTGGGCATATTCAGGTAGACCCTGGACACAACCTGGTCGATGAGAATTTTCAACACGTGCTCTCAGCGCGCAGCGCTGAACCGATTTTGGTTTTTCTGTTCATCTTCCCAGATCCATTCCCAGTAACTCTTCCTTATCTTCTCCAGTGTTTTGCATTTATCTCCCTTCCTTCGTGTGGCGTCAATCCATATTCCCGTTACTATTTTTAGAAGGTCACTGTCCACAACGCTCAATCCATATTCCCGTTACTATTTTTAGAAGTTTTCCTTCGTGTGGCGTCAATCGCGTACGGTGCGCCACTCACCCGGCGAAGCCGGCGTACGGTGGGCCACTCACCCGGCAAAGCCAGGTATTCGGCTCTACTTCTTTCCGGCGAAGCCGGTTACCCGGCGAAGCGGGTATTCATCTAGTATATATAATATGTGTTTGAGACATTTGTCAGGGCAACATTTCTGAATCTGGCTAAGGTTGTATTTCAGATGCTTACTGATGAATTCGGAATGTTTACTGTTACTTGTGCCTTTTTGAATGAAATGATGTGATTTTGTAATTATACATGTCATTGGATGTGATTCACACAGCTTTTCATTAAAGGAAAGTTATAGTAGTATTTCTGAGTCAGAATATGTTGTATTTTGACACACTTGTTTGATACTGTATGCATGCGGGTTTTTTGACTCACATGCGAAGCAAAAGTGAGTCTATGTACTCACCCGAGTCGTCCGTCCGGAAGTCCGTCTGGAAAACTTTAACGTTGGATATTTCTTGGACACTATTCAGTCTATCAGTACCAAATTTGGCAAGATGGTGTATGATGACAAGGCCCCAAAAAACATACATAGCATCTTGACCTTGCTTCAAGGTCAAGGTCGCAAGGGCCATAAATGTTGCCTAAAAAACAGCTATTTTTCACATTTTTCCCATTTTCTCTGAAGTTTTTGAGATTCAATACCTCACCTATATATGATATATAGACATCGAACGCAGAAGAAGAAGAAGAAGAATATGATATATAGGGCAAAGTAAGCCCCATCTTTTGATACCAGTTTGGTTTACCTTGCTTCAAGGTCAAGGTCACAGGAGCTCTTCAAAGTTGGATTGTATACATATTTTGAAGTGACCTTGACCCTGAACTATGGAAGATAACTGTTTCAAACTTAACAAGAGGCGAAGCCTTCAAGGCTCACGTAAGAAATAGACAAACAGTAACACAAACTCAATCACTCCGTCACACATACACACCCACACACACACACACACACACACACACACACACACACACACACACACACACACACACACACACACACACACACACACACACACACACACACACACACACACACACACACACACACACACACACACACACAGACAGACAGACAGACAGTAAGCATAGGTGAAACTATGCAAGAAAGCGAGACCCTGGATCTGCCAAGAAGTCTCGGCCCGCTCACAATAACAATGACCGAGACTTTCAGTAATTCCTTTGCGTGACGTCTAACCCTCTTACGTCATAATGTGACGTCTTCAAATAGTTTCTATCACACACGTCGAACACTTTTGACCGAGACTGACGTAATCCATAGACTCGGAAATGTTAAAGTTTCTACCACAGACATACATACATACATACATACATACATACATACATACATACATACATACATACATACATACATACATACATACATACATACATACATACATACATACATACATACATACATACATACATACATACATACATACATACATACGCACGCACGCACAGACAGACAAAGTTTATCATCGCATAGGCTACACTTACGTGAGCCAAAAATTATGTGGAGCACATGTTATGCTTTCATCATGAGACACATTTGGTCACATATGATCAAGGTCAAGGTCACTTTGACCCTTATGAAATGTGACCAAAATAAGGTAGTGAACCACTAAAAGTGACCATATCTCATGGTAGAAAGAGCCAATAAGCATCATTGTACTTCCTATGTCTTGAATTAACAGCTTTGTGTTGCATGACCTTGGATGACCTTGGGTCAAGGTCACATGTATTTTGGTAGGAAAAATGTGTAAAGCATGTGAGTCGTATGGGCTTTGCCCTTCTTGTTCTTAAATGTACCGTTCAACTGTTTAAAAAAATGCCTACGAAAGTAGAGTGACAGAATGAGTAGTAGAATTACAGTTAACATCTCAGATATATGCTTTTTTTTATATATCTATATTTAAAGTAATAGGACGAATAATTGATAAGATCTTCAGCTTCACATGAGTGGGATTCTTCCGGTATATGCCGGAAATCCGGATTCATAATGTCTGTGGTGACGTTTTTTGGGTTGTTAATTATACAAATCCTTCGGCTGCTGGGGGCCCCCAGACCCCCCTGTTAAAATTCTTTAGGATTCATGACATTTTTCAGTGCCACCCATGGCTTCATATTTGTTTTTTTTTAATCATTAAAGAAACTGGGATAGAGTTCAACCGGAACAAAGACAAATGGAATTAATTACAGAATGATGGTACAGTACTCAATAAGCCAATTATCCTATAATATATATTTTTTTTCAAACCAACATACATGTATGAGAATGGTACTTGATTGCATTACCGGTCTTACATTTGTACTTGGAAGAAATTCAGTTTTTAAAATGATCTTTTGAAAGGTAGTGCAATGACATGTTTTAATAATAATTAATGTAATATTTTTGATGTATGTAATATATATGTAATAATCTAATGATATGCATTGTTTGTGAATTGAATGCTTTAGAATGGAATTCATGAATAAAAAGCAGTTAACTTCCATCTGTTGTATGTTTGCTTTTGTTCAAATCTGAAAAAAAAGGCATGCAGACAACATGAGTGATTCTGCATCTGATAAAATGAGAAAACAGAACTGTTACAACATGTTTTAATGCTCTAACACTTAGCTGCAGACAACATGAGGGATTCTGCATCTGATAAAATGAGAAAACAGAACTGTTACAACATGTTTTTATGCTCTAACACTTAACTGCAGACAACCATGAACACGTACAGCAGAAAGAGTTGCATGTAATAGGGTTGAAATTCCTCCAACATCAAACAAATCATTTGAAGATGCAATCCTGCTCGCGTACTAAGTACCACGTATTCATGTACATGTAGATATAATTATATACTCCTATAGTTCAGTCATTGAGATTTGGCAATAAATTAAATCAACAAAAGAATAGATGCTTTCACCCAAAGAATTGCATTGTTAGCAAAAGATATTCCAATACAAAATCAATCGATCAATCAATATGAAGCTTATATAGCGCGTATTCCGTGGGTACAGTTCTAAGCGCTTGTCGAAGAGTTGTCAACACAGGACTAACAAAAAAACTAACATCTACAGACGGACACGAACCCTATCACACACTAGCAAACCCTGATAAACATACAACAAACAACTGTTTAACAACAATGTACACATCAATAGCTAGGTCCAAACAAAATAATATTAAACACAATATTAATATTTCCTGCGCTTTGTGTCGGCACTGTTTGTGTGTGTGTAAATAGTACCGTTGACACGTTTTTATATAGAAGCCTACTGTGGTTCTTGTGCTTAGGCTGTGTATTGGACTGTCATTGTATGCCTGCATTATTAGTTGTCAGTAATTATTACATGTGCTGATTGTCCTCTTTGCCTGCGCGCGTATAGTATGTTGGTTATGTTTGGTCATAGTATGTTTGTTTATGTTTGGTCGTTATCTTTGCCTGTGCGTGTATTGTATGTTTGGACGTTTTCTTTGCCTGTGCATGTTTAGTTTGTTGGTTATGTTTGGTCGGTTTCTTTGCCTGTGCGTGTATAGTATGCTTGGTCGATGTATGTATTGTAAAGCGCTAAGAGTAGACATTTCTCTAGAATAGCGCTATAAAAGTTTGCATTATTATTATTATTATTATTAAACAGAGCACAGCACAAGAATGTCTTTTGGGGCACAACACATCACGTCGAACATGAAAGTCGCAGCCAGCTACGGGAAGAACTGAGTCTTAACCTTCTCCTGAACGCGTCAAGAGAGGGGCTCTGGCAAAGCTCAAGCGGGCAGGGAGTTCCAGACGGAGGGAAATGCACGCTGACCAGCAGATGCGAGTTTCGAGCGAGGGATGTGAAGGCGGAGTGGGTCAGCAGCAGAACGAAGGGGACGGTCGGAGGGCTGGGTGTACAGGTCCAGGGAGGATTGAAGGTACTCGGGAGCAGAGTCGTTGAGACACTTGTAGACCAGAGTGGACAGTTTGTAGGAGATTCGGGTGTTGACAGGGAGCCAGTGCAAGGAGCGAAGTAGGGGGGTGATGTGGTCTCGCTTCGTCTTCCTCGTCTTCCTCAACGTCAGCCTGGCAGCAGCGTTCTGGACTCGTAGGCCATGTTTCCACCAAAAAAATAGATGCTTCTAGTAAAAAACCGATTGATTCTACCAAAAAAAAACCAAAGGAGACTTGCAAAAGAATTCTCAACAAAAAATGAATTATTTCAACAACAAAATAGCTACTGTCAACAAAAAAATATAAAGTTTAGTGTACTTTCAGAGACAAAATAGTGTCACTCCATATCATAATCATAATCGGAATTGTACGTCCAAAGAAAGTTAAATAAAAGCATATATTTTTTTGGTAGAACCATCTTTCCTTTTGGTTCATTAAACGGGTGCAATTTTTTTTTTAAATGAAGTTTACTTTCAATGCAGTTAAAACATTTAATCCGAGTCAATGGTAGTTAATGATAACAAGACTGCCGGCGTAGTACGAAAAAAAAACTCCACGAAAAATATTACTCCGGAATAAAAACATCTTGTACACCTGTCGTACTCTCAAAGGAAAGACAAAATTACAACCACGAACTTTAATTTATTGGAATAAATTGGTAATTGTTGGTTTGTCTATTTGGACGTTTGTTTGTTTTCTTGTTCTGTTCTGTCTCAACGGAGTGTGTTTTTGTGGGTTTTTTTTTCTTCTTCTTCAGCGTTCCAGAATGTTCTGGTTACGTGTGACCTCGTTTGCCCATTTGGGTTCCCCAAACTATACTCTGAGAGCATAGTCAGCTTCACTCCGCTTTCGTTGGGTAGGCATGCTGGGTATTTTCGTGTTTCCACCGAGCTCCGACATGGATTACAGGATATTTTCCGTGCGCACTTGGTCTTGTGCTTGTGTGTAGACACGAAGGGGGTTAAGTCACAAGCAGGTTTGCACATAAGTTGACCTGCCGGGGAGATAAAAAAAATCTCCACTCTTAACACACCAGGCGACAGCGACAGGGATTCGAACTCACGACCTCCCGATTAGGAGGCCGACGTCTTACCACCACGCAACTGCGCCCGTTTTTTTCTCCAAAATTTTAATCAATCAATAAACAAATGATAACAAACATGGTATCTGTGTGTTTTCTGTTTGTACACATACTTTCTCATTTACATGAGGTGCAGAAAAACTTATTATGTTAAGTTTACATTATATACAAAAGGACAAAAAATTAATCATACGTGAAACTATAGTGTTGTGTCTGCTGGTGTTGATTCTGTTGTTTGTTTGTTTTTCCTTCTTTGTTTGTTTGATTGTTTGTTTGTTAGTTTTAGTCTTCGACTGTATGAGAGCGAAGGAAAGAAAGTCTGCGCGTGTTGAATCGGAAGCACGTCTGGGTTGTTATTTTAAATGTGAAGGATATTAAAAAAAACTTCCATAGAAGTATGGAATTATCGTCGAAATAGGGATGTGTGAGACTATCCAATCACAACCCCCGAATTCCCCCACGAGTCTATCAGAATAGCAATGTAGTGGGATATTACACCACAAAGTACTGCGCACGCGCGCGCGTGCATGTGTGTGTGTGTGTGTGTGTGTGTGTGTGTGGAATGTTTACTTGAGAGTACTTTGCTCATGTTATGGGGAAGTAATGTTTTTGTAGTAAAACTGACTAATTGCCTTGGCGTACACACCAACTTATTGGAATTCTTAAATGCGATAGCATGCATTGAATAACAGAACAACAAAGAGCAACAAGTCGCGTAAGGCGAAAATACAACATTTAGTCAAGTAGCTGTCAAACTCACAGAATGAAACTGAACGCAATGCAACGCAGCAAGACCGTATACTCGTAGCATCGTCAGTCCACCGCTCATGGCAAAGGCAGTGAAATTGACAAGAAGAGCGGGGTAGTAGTTGCGCTGAGAAGGATAACACGCTTTTCTGTACCTCTCTTCGTTTTAACTTTCTGAGCGTGTTTTTAATCCAAACATATCATATCTATATGTTTTTGGAATCAGGAACCGACAAGGAATAAGATGAAAGTGTTTTTAAATTGATTTCGAAAATTTAATTTTGATGATAATTTTTATATTTTTAATTTTCAAAGCTTGTTTTTAATCCAAATATAACATATTTATATGTTTTTGGAATCAGAAAATGATGGAGAATAAGATGAACGTAAATTTGGATCGTTTTATAATTTTTTTTTTTTTTTTTTACAATTTTCAGATTTTTAATGACCAAAGTCATTAATTAATTTTTAAGCCACCAAGCTGAAATGCAATACCGAAGTCCGGGCTTCGTCGGAGATTACTTGACCAAAATTTCAACCAATTTGGTTGAAAAATGAGAGCGTGACAGCCTGCCGCCTCAACTTTCACGAAAAGCCGGATATGACGTCATCAAAGACATTTATCAAAAAAATGAAAAAACCGTCTGAGGATATCATACCCAGGAACTCTCATGTCAAATTTCATAAAGATCGGTCCAGTAGTTTAGTCTGAATCGCTCTACACACACAGACAGACAGACAGACAGACAGACGTCTCGATTCCCCCCTCTACGTTAACACATTTAGTCAAAACTTGACTAAATGTAAAAATGCACAGTTCAGTCATATGTGTGTGTCACTGTGTGTGTGTGTGTGTGGTGTGTGTGTGTGTCTCTCTCTCTCTCTCTCTCTCTCTCTCTCTCTCTCTCTCTCTCTCTCTCTCTCTCTCTCTCTCTCTCTCTCTCTCTCTCTCTCTCTGCCAGATGCAAAAAAGTATACCAATGCTTATTCTGTTACCCTCGTAAAATAAAGAATTGTCATTGTCATTGTCATTGTCTCTCTCCCTCTCTCTCTCTCTCACTTTCTCTCTCCCTCTGTCTCTCTCTCTGTCTCTCTCTCTCTCTCTCTCTCTCTCTCTCTCTCTCTCTCTCTCTCTCTCTCTCTTTTTCTCTCCCCTCTGTAATTCTTGTTTCGAACTGAACAGAGTCCAATCAGTATTAAATTTTCACCGGAAGGTAAAGAACCGTGTTTCATTTCAGGCAAATCTAACTTTCTCGGATTGCCTCCCTTTCAACAGAAGCTTCGCAACGTGGCCTCTCCCTTCCACAACCACAACTATAACAGAAAGATAGACATGCTGGATAGCCATAGAAAACTGTATCATCTGAAAGGAAAGTTCATGTGCGGTTTAACTAACAATATAAAACAGCATTCAACATAAAATGAAAAAAGAAAAACCCGTAAACATTTAGTATTCGACGAAAATAATTTCCATGGACTAAGCATTTTAACGAAGAAAGGCTAAACAAACAGTAATGTTGAATCTTGATTCGTGTTAAATATAATACATTGCCAAAAGCTCTCTGGTTCTGTCTTTGTCTGTTTCTGTCTGTCTAACTGGTTCTGCCTGTCTGTCTGTCTGTCTGTGTGTGTGTGTGTGTGTGTGTGTGTGTGTGTGTGTGTGTGTGTCTCTCTCTCTCTCTCTCTCTCTCTCTCTCTCTCTCTCTCTCTCTATATATATATATATATATATATATATAGAGAGAGAGAGAGAGAGAGAGAGAGAGAGAGAGAGAGAGAGAAAGACAGACAGACAGACAGACAGACCAACAGATAGTGTGCGACACACACACACACGCACACACACACACACACATACACACATACTCATACACACACCCACGCACACACACACACACACACACACACACACACACGCACACACACAGCAAACCTGACCTGAAGTGTAGAAAAGCAATGATTCTATGCAAACAAACCCGAACAGTTTCAAATACTTCATGAAAAAGACATCATCGCTCAAGTAGAATGAAGCGAGACTGAACTAAGGGCCCGTTGGGTTGGGTGGGAATGGGTGTTGCATGGAAGGGGGCGAGAGCAGCACGGGGGGGGGGGGGGGGGGGGGGGGGGGGGGGGGAGGAAGGAAGAGAGATGAAAGAGTGTGATAGGGAGAGAGAGAGAGGGAAAGGAAATTCGAGAAAGACAACCTCAATGCATTTCATCAAAGAAATTGAACACGAACCAGTCTATGCATATCTCACTAAATCATAGCACTCCCTACCCGCACACACCTCACCACCTCCCTCAGCACACCACACACACACACACACACACACACACATGCACGCACATATTCAGCCACACACAAACACACACACACAAACACACACAAACACACACACACACACACACACACACACACACACGAACACACAAACACACGCACACACATACACTGACACACCCACACACACATACAAACACATACCCTGACCTAAGTTTGAGAACGCAGGGGCGGCGGGGGACGCAGGGAAGGAGGGGGGAGGGGCTGCAAGGATTTGGGGGCGGAGAGGGGGGGGGGGGGGGAGGAGCGTCCAGAATGAGTCAGGGAATGGGTTAGAAAGAAGGAGAAAAAAGGCCGTGGAGAAACGAGCAATCGAAATATAAAGTCACCGATTAGTTTCAAATTTCCCTGATTGCTTTCCATTGATTTTTGTTGAGTGCCAAGAGTCGCCTCTCTTTTTTTGTCGCGGCTCTACTCAGGCGAATTTATTTGCTAATTTCCGAAGAGGTGAGAAATAAAAATGTGTACAAATGGTGACCCGTCTGGCCTATTCATTTCAATGAATTTATGCCTCGCAGTGAAATTATGTCACCTTTACCCCCTGAAGTCGCAAAGCGAGTGCAAATCGGAAGTGACGTACTATCGTCTGCTCCAGTAACTTGTTTTTTTTTGGTATGGATCAACGCCGCGACGGGTTAAAATCTTCAGTGCAGACACATTGCTTTCTCTGTTGGTTAAAGTATCACTCACAAACGAGAAACAGATGTCTGTCGTTGAAATAAGAAACGGATAAATATTGTAGGTCTGTTTTTTAGTCTTACGTCATTTTCAAATTTAAGTTTTTCTGTCGGATTAACGTCTGTTTATTTGTCTGACTGTATGGCTACCTGACTGACTGAGTTGCCTGCAACGAAACATTGCTCTGAGATATGATGTATTCGAAAAAGTTCTTCTGCTGAAACGACTAGTGACAACGAAGACAACGAGAAAAAAACCCGAACAGAAACAAAACATCAGTAATAACAAAGTGAAAAGCCCATATAAATATACAAAGAAGGGGGTTGGGAATTATAGCACGCTCCTATTTGAGAGAACAAATAAAAAAATAAAAAAATTAAAAAAAAGAAATTCGGAAGAAGAAGAGAAATCCAAGGAAAATAAAAGAAACAATCCACTCAAAGGGATACGAACATAATAAAGAAAACAATGAAACCACATTTGTGTCTGATCTGCAATTGTAATTTCATGCAGATGTTTGATTAGCATACTGATTAATCAATTGTTAAACTTTCAAAATGAAAGGCAATCACAAAGTTTGGACCGGGTCAAGGACTATAAATAGTCAAAAATGTGAAAGATCTTGATTGACAAATGCTGTCGCGGCAGTGCGACCTCAATTTTTGTAAAAGGACACATATGACGTAATAAAGGACATTATTACAAATATCAACAAAAGGGTCGGGGTATTACTTGGAAGAAATCATATGTTAAGTTTCGTGAAGATTTGTGGTGCAGTTCTCTTGAAATCGATGTTTACGCACGCGACACACATTCATGCAACATCACCTCCCTCTCGATTCACAGTCTGCCGTTATAGGGGAAAGGCTCCTAATATGGACCGGCTCCTAATATGGACCACCTCCTGTTCTGACAAACTAACGGCGCTAGAGCGCTCAAAACAATTTCATTCGCTTTATTCACCCTCTCTGGATAAGTTGCACATGCCAAAAGAGTTGCAGAAACACAAACATCAAAACTGTTAGGCTTTTTCGCTTTTTTTCACTTTTGGCAGCGTTCACTCTAAATTTGCCGCCTAAAACGGACTCGTTTCTGTCCACAGTCAAAGCTTTCATAACACAAACATGGCTATATATGACAGCTAAGACAGTATTTGTTACATTTTAACAGTGTGACCCCGAGTTTCTACTGCAAACAAAAAATAATAGCAAAACCTCAAAGTATGTGTGAGTCCCCTAATATGGACCACCTTCAACAAATCAAAGAAAACAAACACTAAAGGCAATTTTAATTAATTCATTAAGAAGCTTGCTGAAAATAATCTATAACTAGCCCTCAAGATTTCAAAAAAATATAACAAATAGTCTTTTTTTGGTGGTGAAAGTTGATAATTTCACTTATTTTCACTCTGTTTTTGATAAGCGTCTTTAGTTTCCTGGTGTGCTTCAAATAATACTCTCATCAACCCGAAACAGGTTAATCTAAAGCCTATTTGAATTAGTCGGACTTGCACACTAAGTTGTATCATGTTATTTTGAAGTACAGTGATTCGTGAAGGATTCTTCACTGGTCCAAATTAGGCGCCCAGGCTCCTAATATGGACCTTTTGTGATTTTTTCTGTATTTAATTTTTGCTTAAGGTCTATCAAAGCTATTTCACTCTAATTAGGCCTAACGGTTAAACTAAGAGAGAAGGACTACCAACCACAAAATGAAACTTCTTCGCAAGAAAACAAGCTAGTTATCAGCAATAAACAAAAAGTGGTCCATATTAGGGGCCCTTCCCCTACATCTGTCAAATATTGACTGAATGTAGAAAGAGAAGAACTAAAACGAAAGAACGGAAGCATGATAGAAAACACCCGTTTTTCAACACTGATCTTATTCTGCACTCTTCTTAACAAAAAAGATGTTGTGTAAGAGATAGGCCTACTTTGTTCCGTTTTTCCGATTTTTTTCCGAGCAGCCTCGCCTATACTGCCACGTGTTGCTGTTAAAACTATTGTGTGTATAATCTGCACTTCATGTTTCATCATCGTCTCTGGGCCGCAGATCTTGGGAGCTGTTATTTTCATAAAGTCTTTCTTCCTGCGGTGCTGAATTCTTCTTTTCCAGACGCGCTGTATGACAAATGATGTTTTCGTTGGAAACCTCTGGGAAGTTAAAGGTGCTCGTTTCAGCTGAACTTGTGTTCGTTGAGGCGGTTTTGTTTTGTTTCTCTCAGAAGGAAGCGATAGTGATAAAATTTCAGATTTATTAACAAAAAATGTTAAGAAAACCGTCTCTTAGTATACACATAAATGTTAAAGTCGGCTATAAATCGCGATTTTGTTTGATTGTGTGTTTTGAGTATGCCATCTCTTTCATATCACAATCAAAAAGATGTTGAAAACCAGGTTGATGGCATTCGAAGGGAAATAATGATACACAAAATCAGCAGCTTATTGAATATCATGCAGATTTGAATTTTCCTACCATCCGCAAAACAAGAAAAGCATACATGCACACGGTATAGAAAAAGCTATACGAAAGGCATCTGCTGCCCTTTGTCTCGGGCATATTCAAGGAGAAACTTGTAACACGGTAAGATTAAGGCGCCACCGATAGTTCTTTGTCATTGATGCAAGAACAATTGCAAATATTAACGGATTTAATGAGATAAGACCGTCCGTCTACTTAGTCACATACCAACAATCAGCACCCTAACTGCTTGCTGTGGTGAGTTGACATTTTTGTGACGAATTAATTTCCGAAGAAAGCACCAGTGACTTTTACGAAGTTAATTTTTACATTTAGTCAAGTTATGACTAAATGTTTTAACATCGAGGGGGGAATCGAGACGAGGGTCGTGGTGTATGTGCGTGTGTGTGTCTGTGTGTGTGTGTGTGTGGTAGAGCGATTCAGACTAAACTACTGGACCGATCTTTATGAAATTTGACATGAGAGTTCCTGGGTATGTAATCCCCGAACGTTTTTTTCATTTTTTTGATAAATGTCTTTGATGACGTCATATCCGGCTTTTCGTGAAAGTTGAGGCGGCACTGTCACGCCCTCATTTTTCAACCAAATTGGTTGAAATTTTGGTCAAGTAATCTTCGACGAAGCCCGGGGTTCGGTATTGCATTTCAGCTTGGTGGCTTAAAAATTAATTAATGACTTTGGTCATTAAAAATCTGAAAATTGTAAAAAAAAATAAAAATTTATAAAACGATCCAAATTTACGTTTATCTTATTCTCCATCATTTGCTGATTCCAAAAACATATAAATATGTTATATTCGGATTAAAAACAAGCTCTGAAAATTAAATATATAAAAATTATTATCAAAATTAAATTGTTCAAATCAATTTAAAAACACTTTCATCTTATTCCTTGTCGGTTCCTGATTCCAAAAACATATAGATATGATATGTTTGGATTAAAAACACGCTCAGAAAGTTAAAACAAAGAGAGGTACAGAAAAGCGTGCTATCCTTCTTAGCGCAACTACTACCCCGCTCTTCTTGTCAATTTCACTGCCTTTGCCATGAGCGGTGGACTGACGACTCGGATGCTACGAGTATACGGTCTTGCTGAACAATGGCATTGCGTTCAGTTTCATTCTGTGAGTTCGACAGCTACTTGACTAAATATTGTATTTTCGCCTTACGCGACTTGTTTTTTAATACCACTGTGCACAGAGAGCACTCAGGCTGTTCATTTTTACATTTAGTCAAGTTTTGACTAAATGTTTTAACATAGAGGGGTATCGAGATGAGGGTCGTGGTGTGTGTGTGTCTCTGTGTGTGTGTGTGTGTGTGTGTGTGTGTGTGTGTGTGTGTGTGTGTGTGTGTGTGTGTGTGTGCGTGTGTGTGTGTAGAGCGATTCAGAGTAAACTACTCGACCGATCTTTATGAAATTTGACATGAGAGTTCCTGGGTATGATATCCCCGGACTTTTGTTTTCATTTTTTCGATATATGTCTTTGATGACGTCATATCCGGCTTTTTGTAAAAGTTGAGGCGGCACTGTCACACCCTCATTTTTCAATCAAATTGATTGAAATTTTGGCCAAGCAATCTTCGACGAAGGCCGGACTTCGGTATTGCATTTCAGCTTGGTGGCTTAAAAATTAATTAATGACTTTGGTCATTAAAAATCTGAAAATTGTAAAAAAAATAAAAATTTATAAAACGATCCAAATTTACGTTCATCTTATTCTCCATCATTTTCTGATTCCAAAAACATATAAATATGTTATATTTGGATTAAAAACAAGCTCTGAAAATTAAATATATAAACATTATTATCAAAATTAAATTTTCGAAATCAATTTAAAAACACTTTCATCTTATTCTTTGTCGGTTCCTGATTCCAAAAACATATAGATATGATATGTTTGGATTAAAAACACGCTCAGAAAGTTAAAACGAAGAGAGGTACAGTAAAGCGTGATTTTTTTCATTTGTCATTACTTTATTGTCCCATTGCTGGGAAATTCGGGTCGCTTCCTCCCAGTGGAAAGCTAGCAGCAACGGAGTCGCGCTACCCAGGTGTCTGCGTGTTTAGGTGTATTCAGCCACCTGCACTTATGGCAGAATGACCAAGGTCTTTTACGTGCCATTGTGATGACACGGGGGTGGGACATGGCTTCCGTCTCTGGGTCTGCACATAAAGTTGACCCGTGTCCGTCCCGGCCCGAATTCGAACCTGCGACCTTTCGATCACAAGTCCAGTGCTCTACCAACTGAGCTACCGGGCCATGAAGCACAGCGCAACCGCTACCGCGCCAAACAGGCTCGTCACTTTCACTGCCTTTTGCACTAGCGGCGGAATACGTTCAATTTCATTCTGTGAGTTCCACAGCTTGACTAAATGTAGTAATTTCGCCTTACGCGACTTGTTTTGGTATGTGACCAAGTGGAGGGGTGTTTTTATCCCATCTGAGAGGGTGGGGCGCATTGTTTTTGTGAGACGAAGTGCGCCTTTAAGTCAAGGTTAGGGTCAGGACTTACCTCTCAGGGTAAGTGCCCCTTTAAGAACGATTGCTGAAGCTATCAAGGAAAACGGGCGAAAACAGACGGTGAGGAGAACAACCATTCTTCTCTGTTAAATCGTCATCAGCAGCCATTCACACTGCCGCTACTGCCTAGCGTGAAGATTGAGTAAGAAAAGGGAGAAGTTTATTCTTAGGGTGGAAGAGGAGTGGGAGTGACGGGGGAGAGACCGAAAGAGAGAGAGAGAGAGAGAGAGAGAGAGAGAGAGAGAGAGAGAGAGAGAGAGAGAGAGAGAGAGAGAAAGAGAGAGAGAGAGTGAGAGAAAGACTGAGAGAGAGAGGGAGAGAGACAGACAGACAGAGAGACAGACAGAGAGAGAGACAGAGAAAGAGGGATAGAGACATACAGAGAGAGAAAGAGAGAGAGAGAGAGACAGACAGACAGACAGGCAGAGACAGACAGACAGACAGACAGACAGACAGAGACAGAGAGACAGGGACAGATAGACACACAGACATACAGACAGACAGACAGAGAGACAGGCAGAGAGAAACAGAAAGACTGAGAGAGAGAGAGAGAGAGACAGAGAGAGAGAGAAACAGAGAAACAGAGAGACAGATCTAGAGACAGAGAGAAACACAGACATACAGACAGACACAGAGAGAGAGAGAGAGAGAGAGAGAGAGAGAGAGAGAGAGAGAGAGAGAGAGAGAGAGAGAGAGAGAGAGAGAACGAGCGAGCAAGAGAGAGAGAGAGAGAGCGAGAGAGAGAGAGAGAGAGAGAGAAGAGAGAGAGAGATAGAGACAGAGAGAGAGACAGAGAGACAGACAGACAGAGACAGAGAAAGAGGGAGAGAGACAGAGAGAGAGAGAGAGACAGAGACAGAGACACACAAACATACAGACAGACAGACAGACAGAGAGAGAGAGAGAGAGAGAGAGAGAGAGAGAGAGAGAGAGAGAGAGAGAGAGAGAGAGAGATCAAATCAAATCAAATCAAATTTTATTTTTCGAGGGTTGTGGCATAAGCAATACAACGAGCTTTTTTTCAACCAGCCCTCGCCCAGAGAGGGGACTAATCTAATCACATATTTACACGGATATTAACGTAGAAAAAAAGGTAGAGAAAAACAACAACATATGAATATTTACACATTACTTATTATACACAAATATAAAGCGTCGTATATGTAACGTAGTGAAAACAATGCTGAATACACATGCATGAGTAAATCGTGTTATTAATTTGAGTGTTTTTGTGTGGATATAATGAACACTGATGCTTTGGACAAATGAAAATATAACCAAACGAAGTCTTCCATCACTGTGATTTTTCGTAATTTAACATTAAATACAGTGAAAGGTGTTTTTTGAAAGTATTGAGACTCATTGGGACTCTCACAAATTCCGGGAGAGAATTCCACAGGACGCTACCAGAATAGGCGAAGCTTGATTTGAAGAGATCTATCCTTGGAATTGGGACGTTAAACTTTCGGTTTGGTTTGACTTTAAAGTTTGCAACGAAAGTTCGTGGTGCACGGCCGGAAAGTATTTTGTGAAGAGAGAGAGAGAGAGAGAGAGAGAGAGAGAGAGAGAGAGAGAGAGGGGGGAGGGGGGGGCGGGGGGAGAGAGAGAGCGAGAGAGAAGAGAGAGAGAGAGAGAGAGAGAGAGAGAGAGGGAGAGAGAGAGAGTGAGAGAGGGAGAGGGAGAAATGTGTGTTCTTTTGAACGTGACTTGGCGCTTTCTAAGATAAATAGGACAGTTAAATAGGAAAATAATAGATTGTCTGGTAACTAAAAAATATATTTCAAACTCTCACACATCTTTTCCATTTATTAAAAAAACAAACATTTTTTAAGCACATGCTTTTCGATGTGTGCATACAATATCATGATGACAACTCTCCGGGATATCTAAAACAAACACACACACGCGCACCCCCCCCCCCCCCTCACCTCCACCCCCCTCACATCCACCGCAACAACTCAAATACAGACACACGTACGAACGTGGACATAGACTGACTTGCCAACAAGTACTCTCATGTGTAATACGTTCTTTTGAACAAGCCAGAGTGACATTGGCGATAGTCAACAACAAATAGCACAGAAACCTTCTTGACCTCTTTGCTCTTTATTGCCACAGTCATGTTGTTTCTTCTTTAGGCCTTTTCCTTTGTTTTACAATGATTACACGACTTGCACTGTACAACAACCACATGCACCTATCGCCTACATTAACGAACGTATGCCCGCAAAACGCCATACACTAACTGAAAACTGAGCCAAACAACAGATCGACACTGGCCTAGCTCAACACAACAACAAGTCGCGTAAGGCGAAAATACAATATTTAGTCAAGTAGCTGTCGAACTCACAGAATGAAACTGAACGCAATGCCATTTTTCAGCAAGACCGTATACTCGTAGCATCGTCAGTCGACCGCTCATGGCAAAGGCAGTGAAATTGACAAGAAGAGCGGGGTAGTAGTTGCGCTAAGAAGGATAGCACGCTTTTCTGTACCTCTCTTTGTTTTAACTTTCTGAGCGTGTTTTTAATCCAAACATATCATATCTATATGTTTTTGGAATCAGGAACCGACAAGGAATAAGATGAAAGTGTTTTTAAATTGATTTGGACAATTTAATTTTGATAATAATTTTTATATATTTAATTTTCAGAGCTTGTTTTTAATTTGAATATAACATATTTATATGATTTTAGAATCAGCAAATGATGAAGAATAAGATGAACGGAAATTTGGATCGTTTTATAAATTTTTATTTTTTTTTTTACAATTTTCAGATTTTTAATGACCAAAGTCATTAATTAATTTTTAAGCCACCAAGCTGAAATGCAATACAGAAGTCCGGGCTTCGTCGAAGATTACTTGACCAAAATGTCAACCAATTTGGTTGAAAAATGAGGGCGTGACAGTGCCGCCTCAACTTTCACGAAAAGCCGGATATGACGTCATCAAAGACATTTATCAAAAAAATGAAAAAAACGTTCGGGGATTTCATACCCAGGAACTCTCATGTCAAATTTCATAAAGATCGGTCCAGTAGTTTAGTCTGAATCGCTCTACACACACACACAGACACACACACACACACACGCACGCACATACACCACGACCCCCGTTTCGATTCCCCCTCGATGTTAAAATATTTAGTCAAAACTTGACTAAATATAAAAACATGGAGGATCGTCCCTCATGTTTCATCCAAAACAATCATAACAGCACTCTGCACCTTCCCGTAATGGACTCTTAAACTATTCAATCAAACTCATTAAACTCCCATGTAACATCATCAAACTTGCATGCAAACTTTTTTTCTCTCTCGCTCGTTGCTCCAACCTGCGCACTTGTGTCGTCTGGTGGACCTCCTGGGAGCAGACGACGCATCTAGGAAATGGCAATAAATCCACACTCGAAAGCTTTAGCCTTTGAAAAGGAAAGCCATTTGAGAATCTTCACATAAAATCAGGAACAAAAGCCGTCTGGGGATAGTGCATTTTGAGACAAATCGTCATGAAAAAGCAAATCTGTTGGCGCGCCTAATGGAACGTAGCAAACTGCATCTCAAAGGGGTTGGGAAAACAATATACAAATAATTTGCAAAGAGCCACGAGAGAGACAGAAAGATAGAGAGAGAGAGAGAGAGAGAGAGAGAGAGAGAGAGAGAGAGAGAGAGAGAGAGAGAGAGAGAGAGAGAGAGAGAGAGAGAGAGAGACGCTTTGACGCTTTGACACTTTATTGTCATTAGCTAATAAAGGCCTTATAGACAAGGTAAAACAACAATTTCTGCATCATTCATAAAAGGGGTAAAAGGACGAATGAACAAAACATTAATAACAACAAAAACATAGCAAACTAGTTTATGAGTACGAACAAACAAACACACCGACACGAAAGCCATAGGCAAACAAAAATATCTAAGACTAAGGGTAAAAAGCAAGGTATAGTATGTACACACAAAGGAAAATACTGATCCAACAGTTAACACACACTCATAAAACCAATCAATCTGCAGACCACAAATATTCAAAATCAACGCCGACTAGTGGTTTATTGAGAGAGAGAGAGAGAGAGAGAGAGAGAGAGAGAGAGAGAGAGAGAGAGAGAGAGAGAGAGAGAGAGAGAGAGAGAGAGAGAGAGAGAGTAATGCTACGGATTTGTCGATGGAGGTATAGCTGAGGAGAAGTTGATCGGGATGCGGAGGTGTGTGGGTGTGTATGTGGGGAGGGGGGGTGAGGGTGAGTCCGGGGGCAGGGAGGGGCAGATAGGGGAGGTGGTGGTGGTGGTGGTTGGGGAGGGGGGGTCCCAAACTCTCGAGGAACTCTTTTTTGGACTGAACTCAGTTTGTTTTACATTAGATGCAAAGTGAAAGCATGCAAGAAAATCGAAGGAGACATTTACGGCTGCATCGGTTTTTTCCCCCAGAAGAGGCTACATAATATACGCAGACTGATCACATGATTAGGACAAGCAAGCTGCAGTGGTATGCGATACAAATCGTAACACTTTTTATGTGTGTAATGATTTGACGATTTTGAAAGGCACATGCAGTCCTTTCCATGAAAACGATTCGGCTTATCGTCTCAGATCCGGCCTGGCTTGTACATGAGATAATGCAATCCTTCCCCTTGGACACATACCAATTTTTTTTCTTGTTCATTTTCATGTTCATTAATGTATTGTCCCATCGCTGGGATTCGGGTCGCTTCCTCCCAGTGGAAAGCTAGCAGCAACAGTCGCGCTATCCGAAGGTGTATGCGTGTTTATGTGTAATCAGCCACCTGCACTTGTGGCAGAATGACCGAGGTCTTTTACGTGCCACAGTGATGACACGAGGGTGGAACATGGATACCGTCTTGGAGTTTGCACATAAAGTTGATTCGTGTCCGTCCTGGCCCGGATTCGAACCTGCGACCTTAGGATCACAAGTCCAGTGGTCTACCAACTGAGCTACCGGGCCCCAAGAGTTTGTGCGTTTTCTGTGCTAGCTTGGAAGTTAGTTATGAATTAATTGATTTGATGACACTGGTAGCAATTTCAGAAATCCTTTTCTAAACATTAATCCCACCCTTCACAGAAAGGATCCAGGATGCTGGTTTTTGGTATACTTCCAATTGAAGGAACAGTCTTACTCTGTGTAAAATCCTGGTCAAATTTCAGATGCTGAGCAACACTGTTTTCAAAACTGTGTTAGTGTTGCGGGAAATATTTTTGGAAAAATATCAGGTGCTCTCATCATTCTAAGTGTAAAAACAACAACCCACACAGCGACAATCAGGGAAAACCAGGGAATTCCATAAAAGCACAAAGTGCCTGGCGTTTATTCTGCGCCTGCATAATTCTGTTCTTTACAATCCCCCAATGGACACGTTCATTGCGAGTTTTGACTGGTTTATCCATCCCCGTGGAAGAAGGAAGCAATATGACAGAAATATCCGAGAAAATCTGCATCAGAGCAGCAGTTTTTTTGGTCGAAGAAATCTTTGAAAATGGCAGACAGGTAATAGAATTGGATACTCCTGAATATGCTACGGAGGGGTGAATTACGTCAGCAGTAAGATATCATCAGTACAACAAAATGACAAGGTTTCTATAAAACGCATGGCTGTAAAATAAACATTTCTCATGTCCAAACAGACGAGCGGAGGAAATACATAGATCAGATTATTTCTCCTTTTGGAGGAAATCCTCCCTTTAAACTCCTCCTGGTATTAAATTTGGTATGACAAGTTGGACAGACTTCAAACACTGTGAATTAGTAAACAAAACCTTGGCCGTACGCGTGTGTCAATATT
>NC_090245.1:66241987-66244487 GCF_037325665.1 Littorina saxatilis
TTGACTAAATGTAGTAATTTCGCATTACGCGACTTGTCAGTTTTTTTTTCTCTAACGCACTGACTGCAACAAATCCTTCTTGATTTGATTTCCAGCTATGTGCACGTTCGCTGTCGTCCGTGTCTGTTGCTTATCTTCCAGTGTCAGTGTTTGTTCCCGCTTGCTGCAAAAAGCCTGCAGGCCTGTATCTCCGACTGTGTGTATATGCAGTCCCATCGGGGCGCATACTTAATCCTGTCAGAATTAGGTGTGATATGGGTTAAATGCAGTCAAACAAACATCCATCGCACCGGGATTTATCTTTCTGTGTGCACTTCCAGCTGTTTTGTGGCTCAGGTTTATTGTTGGCTTTTATTGCTCAGTCTGCCCATTGGAAAACATAACTATTTTGGCTCTACAAATGTTTCGCTGGTCAACTTTTATCAGGCATGCTTAGACAAGCAAGTCGTAGGTTTTTTATCAAACGTTTCTTTGAAAGGAACTAAAACGTAGCTGTAAAAGGTATAAAGAATGTTTCAATTTATCAACATGATCTCAATAAACCCCCTTTCGCAGTACTGACCTGGAAATGTACGTTTTAGTATCTATGTGAGAGATCGAAGTTGATTGAATACATTGAAAATGTGCTGTTCCAAACGTACAATAAAGGAAAATATGACTTGAGTAGATGCAGAATAACTTATGTTAACATTCTCTTGAATGCACGATCTTTTATCGTGGCACAGCCGTACTAGCACACACACACACACACACACACACACACACACACACACACACACACACACACACACACACACACACACACACACAATATTACGTAGTCATCCACTGAAGTTCGGCATGGAACCAAGCATTTCTAAGCCTACTTCGTATTCCCTTATAGTTCGCATATTTTTTCTGTCTGTTCGGTGTTCATGCCTGATCTCTTTCCTCGCCTTCGAGTATGCCTCTCACGCAATGTATGTAGAGCTGTCGGTAACAGTGATGAGGCGAAAACACATTACGGCTATCTCAGTCCCTCATCCTAACTCTTTTCTTGGCATGCCAGTAGTAACTGAGCGCCATCAGAATGGTATTATTACCTCAGTCTCGGCACCCCCTCCTCCTCATTCTCTCCGAGGCATTCCCCCATCCGCGCTACCGTTCTTACTTCCTTTATCCGAGTGGTTGTTTCTCACAATAACATGCATGCGTTTTCTCTCTGATTTTCTGTGACTTTTTGTTGATGTTATCTTGGTTTGTTTGTATGTATGTCCGTCTGCTTGCCTACCCGCCTGCCTTCTTGTTTCTTGCGTTTCTGTTTGTGTGCCTTTCTTCGTAACGTCTATATATGTTGAAGGGACGTTAAAACCCTTTAACAATCATCGTAACGTCTACATTATACCCATGAAATGAAGGTTTGTAAACGTCTCTGTCTATCTGGGTGTCTGTCTGCCTGTCTATCTCTCTTTCCCTCCTCCTCTCAATTCCAATCCTTCCCTATGTCTCTCTCCTCCACTCTCTCTCTCTCTCTCTCTCTCTCTCTCTCTCTCTCTCTCTCTCTCTCTCTCTGTTTCGCATTCTCTGATCAGACTGTGACTTACGACTAACAGAACATCATGGCAAACATTACGTGCCCGAGACCTTGCCCCCAAGAGACGTGACGAGAGAGACGGCAAACAGGCGGGAGACAAGACGGCTGACGTATCGACAAAGACGTCACCTGATTGAAGGAACTTCTTGCGCGTGCTGTAGGGACGTCAACGTCCCGTGGTGACGTCTTCCTGGGGCTGACGCCTTGGACACGTCCGTCTGTCAGAATCACTGTGGGTGGTTTGCTCTTGTTCTCAACTTGTGATCTTGTGTTTCGATCTCTCTTCGTCTTTTTGTCCTTGAACTGTTGAAATGTTTTTTTTCTCTCACATTTCTTGACCTGTTCTTTGTGACAATCACTGATTGGCAGAGACACCATAACAGCAAGCGGTTGGTAATGCGATAGCATTGAAATGTTAAAAGCCCACTCTTTCTCAAACCAGTTTCTCAGATCTGGCCACTTTCACATGGGACATGCAAGAACACACCCCCCCCCCTCTCAGCACAACAAACAAACAACCAAATAAACGAACGAATACACGAACAAATAGACGAATGATCTAACAAGCATGCAAGCCTATGTGGTTATCTTGCTTTGTACAGTTTATTGGTGATAATGGCTTTTTTGGGAGAAAAAAAAAGACATTTCCCCTAAATACCCCAAAAAATCAGACGCCTACACAAGGTGAAACCTCGCCTCCTCTGCCAAATAAGTAGTTCATAGAAACCCATGACTTTTGTACAATCACTTGTCTTTTGAAAACATGTAGATTCCGTTCATACACCATGTTTCCGTTCGTACAAAAGTGCATGTTTCTGTTCGTACGAAAAGCGTTTCCGTTCATACACATTCGTTAGATCAGAGCGAAACAGGCCCCCACTCCAAGTTCTGTGTATTCCAATCGTCTTCAAATAAGCACAAAGTACG
>NC_090245.1:66249487-66264487 GCF_037325665.1 Littorina saxatilis
GTTATGTCGACTGAAATAACATCATTTTCCTAGCTCTTCTGCCTGACATTTCTTTAAGCTTTGCACTTCTTTTTTTTTACAACAACTATCACATCAAAGTGATGACAACATAATGGACATCGCGCAAGATTTCACCCATAATTATGATACCCTCCAGGCCCGGTTTGCAAGGGTAGAGTTTGGAGTGGACAATTTATCCCGGACCTAAGTCTCTTAATTACCTGTACTCTTGCATAACGTCCCTTGACTATTTAAAGGCACACTCAGCTTCACGTAAACCATCACAAATGCTCGCTCTTTACGGAGGGCACCTAGGATGTTCTCAAGCGGTGAGTGTTTACACGAAAGGGTGTTTGTAGTGTGTGTAAAAGCCTGACAGTATGTATCTGTGACCAGAAACTGATGGTGTACGTGAAGCTGAGTGTGCCTTTAAGGACCCAAAACAAAATAAGCTGTATAGGATGCATTTCATCACTCTTGCAAGTGGATCACACGGCGAGTGACACAGACTCCGCTCGATGCAAGGGTAATCCGCAGGATTGTACGCTTTTCTGCTTCTCTCTCTGATCTCTTTCGCACCATCCCATCAAATTAACGGCACCAGCCTCGGCCAGTAGCCAGCAACAATCAGACTATTGGAGATGCATTATTCAGGTGCTGTTGGTGGAACATTCGGTTCTGCGTCCCATGCATGTGTAGAATAGATGGCGCATCCCTTGAGTTTATTAGGACGAAAGGTTAGATTGGCTTGCTAAATATGCTTTTGTATGCTGTTGTGCGTCGGATTCTTCCGAAGGGAAAACGCACAATATGTAGAGGTTACATGCCGAGTCTCAGTGATTATTAAAAATAATGGTCGAAGTTGGCGGATCATGAAAAATGCGAGCTTCAGCGAGCTTTTTCATGACCGCGAACTGAGACCATTATTTTTAATAATCACTGAGACGAGGTGTGTAACCTCTTTATTCCTCCTTTCTTCAGTTATTCAAAGAAAACAGGAGTTTTTGTGCGAAAGTTTGATCGAATCCGAATCACTCAACCAGTCAACCTGCGCAGGCGATCGATTAATGCGCGGTTGTATAGTTCCGTGCAAATCATTCCATTCTGTTAACACTTCTTGTCAGTTTCCCTGTTTTAGACTAAAATCAAGTACACAGATATGCTGTTATTCTGCTGTGGCGGTAAAGGCAGATATTGTGTGTTCTGTTTATGTTTTAGTATCGTTCAGGATAATGTTCTTTCGTCAAATGGGACTAGCAGACGAACTTTTGCACCCGTGTTCCAACGTTAATTACTGCATGAAGTTCAGTTTTCTGGGGAAAATAGTGTATGAAACCGCTTTATGTTGTTTAAATTGATGAGATGTGTGCATTTGGTTGCGTGTGATCTGTTTATAAAATGAAATATTGTTGAAAACTGACCGTCGGATTGCAGTCAGTGTTGTCGAAGAAACTGCGTTAAAAGAAGGGGAACTACTCTTGTCGGCAAGAGTATGAGTTACTTGCCTTGGGAATTTGCTTGTGATGAACCGTGTATGCACGGCAGATCTAGATTCAGAAAACAACCTAACTCATGGATTTTATATGGAGATTCATGTGTTCAGGCCTGTAGTTCTTAATTTAAATGCGGTATGTTTGTATTGTTTGCTCCAGAGATGTATATTTCGTACGTATAGAGCGTTCGGAACTTTTCAGTCGCAAAAGTAGTACCAAAACAGAACAGCTTCTCAACCCATTGCACTATCGAGGATTCAGGCTGTTGCTGGCTCGTTATTTGTTTGGTTGCTGGGTCATTATCGAAAAATAACTAGCTCTACAAGTTTACAGAGGTAAAGAAGCAGAGGGGGGAATAAGTATAAGTTACAGCTCCGTCCATCCATGGTATCGCCTGATATTTTGTCGAGACTGGGTCAATGAATATGATGACGTCACTCGAGGCTCTGCCGAGAGTGACGTCATTATATTCTTTCACCCCGTCGAGACAAAATATCACGCGATACCATGGATGGACGGAACTGTAACGTATATATGGCATGACCAAAGTAAAGAGAATTTGTCATGGGATGTGGCAACAAATCATTGGAAATTCACCATGGGCAATCAACCCAAGCCTAGAAGTTGTAGAACTATATTTTGTTTCAGTCTTGGCAAGGCCAGTTTTGTCCAGTTCCGGAAAAGACATAATGAATTCATTCACCCTGCCGAGACGAAAAAAACAATTCCACGGATAAAAACGTATAAGCTTATTATCCCGTGACGCATCAAAGCTAAATTTTGTTTTGAAATGTCATTACAACGTACAGATAACTTATAACGACATAATCGCCTTCACAAGACAGGAAAAACGCACACTTTGTTTTTCGTCTGCTACAAATCTAGTCTTGTTGGTTGACGGAGAGAATAAAGCTTCAATCATACCTTCATCAACAGGAATAAATGCTCAATCCGCTGTCAGTTCGCAACCGAACCTTGTTTTTTTCTTTAACTTTTTGGTTAACATTGAAACAGCAATCCAAAAGAGTGTTTCAGCTGTTTCAAGACAGAGGCTTAGCTCCTTCTTTTGAGTTGCTTTTCAGTCTAAAATGACACCGGAAGCGAACAAATTGTCGCGTATACTTTCGTCACAAAAAGACGTCATGACAAAGTTACACGCAAAGCGAAAGAGACTTTGACGTCATTTACTTTTGTTTGGAATTTTCCGCCTGTTCCTAGCTTGTCAGTGAAGACCTGACGTGAGTAAGCTTACCCTTTGCAGCTGTGAAATAATCAGTCTTGTGTCTCGGTCGTGTAGGTACAGAGTTTGCTTCTGCAATCATTGTGATCGTGTTGATGACGGCTTCATAAGATTTCCATTTTCTTGTTTCTGCGGCTGCGCAAGTTATTTTGCCTAGGTCATGGCCGAACTTTAGGCCTACGGAGAAATATCGCTGGATATTTTCTCCCTGGATTAACAGAGACAAAGAAGGGAAGTCATGCTGTATGGAGTTCATACACGACTGGACCTAGTGTACGAGAGAGGGTTCAACAATGAGGCAGGGGTACGGGAGCTCGCCGGGCGGAGGCCGGGTCTGGGGTTGAAATGCCACGACTGCAGTGCTCGATATACCATTGAATAATGGACTGGCGAGAACAATCGTAAACAAGGATTTAAGTCATCCGACTCACAATGAAAAATGTACTCGTTTCCGGAATCAACAACGACGTTCTTTAGGGACAGATTCCAACCCTGTGTTTGTTTTTACTTGTCGAATACCTCGCCAACTTTGTTTCGTATCGCCTGCGAGAGAGAGAGAGAGAGAGAGAGAGAGAGAGAGAGAGAGAGAGAGAGAGAGAGAGAGAGAGAGAGAGAGAGAGAGAGAGAGAGAGAGGAAGAGGAGAGAGAGAAAGAAAGAGAGAGATAGAGGGAAAGAGAGAGATAGAGGGGAGATCCAGAGAGAGAGAGAGAGAGAGAGAGAGTGTGAGAGAAGAGAGAGAGAGCGAGAGAGAGAGATAAAGCGAGATATATATATACTAGAGGAATACCCGGCTTGGCCGGGTGAATCGCGAGACAGAGACAGACAGCGTGGCGGTTCGCCGTCTTAGAGCACGTGTTGAGGGCCCAAAAGGGGGGGTATCATCACGATCACGGGAAGGGAAATTTTAGCTTTCACGATCACAGTTACCTTGATTTTTGTTTTCACGATCACAAACACATTGACAAATAGAGGATCATAGAGTGAAACAGCTGTGAAAAATGTACGTTGAAAATAAAATGCTTTGCAATAATTCCCATCACGATCACGAAAACAAATGACGATCACGATCACGAGACTTGATTTTTTTGTCATCACGGATCACGGGCAAAGTCCCATCACGATCACAGAAATGGAAATGTCGGCAATCACGGTCACAGAAAGGTCAAAAAACGCCAATCACGATCACGATTTTAAACCCTTTGGGGCCCCCCGTGTTGAACATTTTCATTCATCAGTTTGTGCCCACACAAAGGAAGGCAAGAACATACAGAGAGACAAAAGCCGCCAGACCCCATCACAAACAGAACTCTACAATCCACAGGTGTTGCCTGGCGAGCTAGCTATAAATAGCTCACAACTTCTAAGGCGAACAACTCTGCAGAGTCTGCTGTGAAGGGCGACGGTAGTCTCCCTGTCACACTCGACCCCCTTTGAATGAACTTTGTCCCCAAAGTTCCGAACCATGGACCCGCCAAGCTTAGGTCCCTCCCAGGTTCGTGAAATGGGAACAGCACGAAAATGATTCAGTGGCCTGAACATTTCATGTCGAGTCCCATCCCTGTCGACGACACCAAATGTAACCAAGTGCCGAAACACTACAATCACCTTTGAAGGCGAAGTCCTCTCAAACGGGATTCAGAATTATAGAGCTTATTTCTAAGCCCTATAATAACCGTTATGGCTTCTCAAAGGAAGGCCAGAACATACAGACAGACAAAAGCCGCCAGACCCCATCACAAACAGAACTCTACAATCCACAGGTGTTGCCTACACACTCACACACACACACACACACACACACACACACACACACACACACACACACACACACACACACACACACACAGAAGCCGTATATACCTATCTATATATATAAATATATAGAGATAGATGACAGTGGATTTTTCGATAAATAGATTCGACCTTTGCACTTTTACAGTGAGGACAACTTACGGGTACATGCAAGGAAAGCCGCGTTCTGGACAGTGCAGTGACCTTCTAAAAATAGTAACGGGAATATCTGAAGCTGCTTGGAAGGAAGGGAGATAAACGCGCAAAACACTGGAGAAGATAAGGAAGAGTTACTGGGAATGGATCTACAGAAAAACCAAAATCGGTTCAGCGCTGCGCGGTGAGAGCACGTGTTGAAAATTCTCACCGACCAGGTTCTGTCCGGGGTTTACCTGAATATGCCCACCAAATTTGAAGCAGATCCATCGAGAACTTTGGCCGTGCATCGCGAACACACACACACACACACACACACACACACACACACACACACACACACACACACACACACACACACACACACACACACACACACACACACAGACAGACACAAGCCGTATACATATATATAGACTAGAATGAATACCCGCTTCGCCGGGAAGAAGTAGAGCCGAATGATATCCGGCTTCGCTGGGAAGAAGTAGAGGAATACCCGGCTTCGCCGGGATGAAAGCGTTGTGGACAGTGACCTTCTAAAAATAGTAACGGGAATATCCGGCTTCGCCGGGATGAAAGCGTTGTGGACAGTGACCTTCTAAAAATAGTAACGGGAATATGGATTGACGCCACACGAAGGAAGGGGGATAAACGCAAAACACTGGAGAAGATAAGGAAGAGTTACTGGGAATGGATCTGAGAAGATGAACAGAAAAACCAAAATCGGTTCAGCGCTGCGCGCTGAGAGCACGTGTTGAAAATTCTCATCGACCAGGTTGTGTCCGGGGTCTACCTGAATATGCCCACCAAATTTGAAGCAGATCCATCGAGAACTTTGGCCGTGCATCGCGAAGACACACACACACACACACACACACACACACACACAGACACACGTCGTATATATATATATATAGATACTAGATGAATACCCGCTTCGCCGGGCACGGCTTCGCCGGGAAGAAGTAGAGCCGAATACCCGGCGTCGCCGGGGACCCGGCTTTGCCGGTTGTACGCCGGCTTTGCCGGCGCACCGTACGAAGGAAGGGAGATAAACGCGCAAAACACTGGAGAAGATAAGGAAGAGTAATACCCGGCTTCGCCGGGACAGTGACCTTCTAAAAATAGTAACGGGAATATGGATTGAGCGTTGTCGACAGTGACCTTCTAAAAATAGTAACGGGAATATGGATTGACGCCACACGAAGAAAGGGAAATAAACGCAAAACACTTTAGAAGATAAGGAAGAGTTACTGGGAATGGATCTGGGAAGAAAAACCAAATTCGGTTTAGCGCTGCACGCTGAGAGCACGTGTTGAAAATTCTCATCGACCAGGTTGTGTCCGGGGTCTACCTGAATATGCCCACCAAATTTGAAGCAGATCCATCGAGAACTTAGGCCGTGCATCGCGAACACACACACACACACACACATACACACATACAGACACAAGCCGTGTATATATATATATATATATATATATATATATATATAGATAGAGAGAGAGAGAGAGAGAGAGAGAGAGTGAGAGAGAGAGAGAGAGGAGATCCAAAGAGAGAGAGAGAGAGAGAGAGAGAGAGAGAGAGAGAGAGAAAGAGAGAGAGTGAGAGAGAGAAAGTGAGAGAGAGAGAGAATGAGAGATAAAGAAAGAGAAAGAAAGAGAAAGAAAGAGAGAGAGGCTGACTGACTATTCGCGTGTGCTTTTGGGCTATGCCCTTGACCTTTTCATGGCTCATCAGTTAACATGTATCATGAATAACCGTAGATAGTCTTTCACTGTCGGTGCTTTTTTTTACACACACTGGTTTGCTGGTTTTTGCACAAGCTCGAATATTTTTGATACGTAAGAATATCAGCAGGTGAAAATGTTCTGATCTTTACATGTTGATCTTTTGGGGGCTCTGTGGAGACTAATAAATGTAAATACCAAATGTTTTTGTCAATAAGAAAACAAGAAAAGAACACACACACAATGAACAGGTTATTTTTTGCTCGCAGCCCTTATTATCTGTGCACAATTTCTGTAAATGCTGTGCCTTTTTGATTGAATCATCAAAAACATTGGTGCTATAGGCAACTATGTATAAATTGAACCACATTATCTTAATCGGAAAGATGTGCGTTAGTATATATAAAAAAAAACCAAATTCGTTTTTACCGTTGGAATGTATTTTTAATAGGCAGTTACAGATAAGAAGCATTTGTGTGTGAGTGTTCGAAGAACAAAACGTAAAAAAAGTTAGCTTGTTGTATTCGATAAGTTGTATTTAATTCATTGTATGAGATATTGTTAATTGTTTCAATAACGATATTGTCAGTACCGCCAGAGAAAAAAGAAGATTCAAAACGCACATTTTGCAACGCGCATTTGGATAGGCGTAACTGTGTGGTCAGGTTTGTGTCACTGGATCTACTTTTGTGTGGGCTGTCTCAAGTGTGTCGTGCTTTCGTCACACGCAAACTCTTCTTTTAATTTCTGTTGGTAAATTCCAGTGTAGCGTTAAGCTAAAAAGTGATGATCTTTCATAGAGACCTCATTTAAACTCGGAGAAAGGACTGTGCTCTTAGTTATTTGCGATTCGAAACCTTCTTCGAGCTTCGACAGATTGACTGTGCAGAGTTTTGCCCCTTGCCAAGGTCGACGGAAAGCACATTTTCAAAATAAATGTGGCATGTTTCTCGTGTGGTATCTTCACTCATCGGGGAGTCTGGAACTAAATATGAACGGTAAGAATGCTCTGAACCCTACACGTATTATATGCCCATCGTTTTATCGTTCACATTTGCCCAACATGTTAATTTGCTGAGCGGGATTTATGTCGTCTGCTAGGCTATGGGTATGGCAATCAAACCACTGCACTGAGTCTCATTTCAAA
Organism: Littorina saxatilis; assembly: GCF_037325665.1. Lineage (NCBI taxonomy): Eukaryota > Metazoa > Mollusca > Gastropoda > Littorinimorpha > Littorinidae > Littorina > Littorina saxatilis. The sequence continues at coordinate 66,257,046 of NC_090245.1, forward strand.
AACAAAAATTGCTCGTCACGTTGCACTGAGTCTGCACGCATGAGGCAGGCTGGTAATAAGTGTTATATATGGTAAGAACGTTCTAAACCCTACACATTTACGATTCCGATTGTTCTTGCCTTGAAATAATAATTCGGAAAACATTCATTTACTGAACAAATGCAGTCGTATTTCAGTGTAGTCTGCTACGTGCTGATCTAGCTGCTACGTTATGGGAATAACACTTGTGTTTTCTGTTAGCTGCTGGGAATTGTATACTAACTCATCATTTGGTAATGTGGATAAAAAGCTACATGCCACTAACATGGCATAATTATGAGAGGAATCTTCGCAAGACGAAACTGAAAAATTAGACACAGCGGGTTCTATTTTTAGATCAGTGGCAACTGTGGCACAGGCACATGCAATCTGTCAGAAAAAACCCACTTCCGCTTTAATTGAGAAGCAGGAAATTTATGGTCATAATCATTGGTATTGTGGAGAATATAATCTACATGTCATTAATTAATTCTGAGGATGAGAGTACACTGTCGCTTAGGCAAAGGGCGGAAGAATACGCTCTGTGGAAAAGTTAGCGCACTCCAAGAGTGCGCTAACAGTTTTAGCGCATCGCCATTAGCCAATCAACTGGTTCACATCAGTCATGTGACACCAGTACTTACTGACAATTGTTGTTATTTATTTGAATAAAATTGTTTGAAAAAAAAAATGACAAAAAACCTTTCTTTCGGGAGGAATGCAAACTCAAAAATGTCTGGTTATGAAGTTTTTAAAACTGAGACTTTTTTTTAACATAGAATAATTATGTGTCACTGAGCAATGTAAATAGATTAGCTAAGTCATGCATGTTCCTGAAAGAAGTAAATACGAATCATACGACAACAAATACTGCTGCGCGAGTTTTCTCGATGTATGCACAGCATTTAAATAAAGATTTAAAAAAAAATTACATTTGCACCACACTGATGATTATTCTATCATTCAGATAACTATGGACGTTCATTGCAAGATTTGTTCCCCTGTTTTCTTTGCAAATAGTGGAAATTGCCTTTTCGCCGCAAGTTGTTATGTATTTTACGTGCACATCTGTGTGCCCTCGTGAGTCATGAATGAAATAAATGACATGCAACTGCTTGTGACGTCACAGCTACAGCAAAAAATGACACACAATGATCGCTTCTGCTCAAAGTCGCGATCCATCACTTTTCGCAAGCTACAGAGGTTAGAAAAGCAGACGATAAAAACAGCTATAACAAATGGAAGTGGTGTTGTGACTGTTTCAACGCACTGGTGACATGAATAACTTTTCTTTACAAGGTCAGCTTGTGTTGACTTTTTTCTTTGAATGAGTGTATGTGGAGTCATGTTGAAGCCGACTACGCAAGCACAATATCGTTCTAGGAAAAGGTCGCTCTACTTTTTTCTTTGAGTGGCTGCAGGCTGTTTGAAATATATTTTATTTAAATTCCTTAATTTCGTTTCTGGGAAAGCGTATGACAATAAACTATTCTATGAAAACAAAACAAAAAAAGAACAAAAAAACCCATTAGTGCTGCATGCCCACTTTGCATTAAGAATTAAGCTCGCAATTTGCAACAAAAAAAAAAGATAAGTGAATTTGTTTTTTGCATGTTGTTTTGAAGATTTTGTTCTCGAACAAGACGTTAAAAACTCATTTCGTAAGGAGAGAAAATCCAATGTACCGGCTTTTCTTGTCCGCTGTGTAGACATGCAAATATACAATAAACTTCCATACTCTCAAAATCATAATTTTCCTTTTACCGTGACTGCAGTCTCCCTGAGCCGTTCTTTTGCTTGAGTGCAACTTGTGAACTTAGATCCCTGTGGAATCAAACGAAACCGCCCTTTGCCCGTGAGATCATTAATAAAACGCTGTGCGCATGTCAAGAAATGATATCTTCATCTGTGAAGATCTTTCCGCAAGAACGATAAGCAGCACCATCAAACCGCAGTCGGTTGCGTCCCTTGATTCCCAGGAAAGCGTAAAAAAATCGATCCGCCATGAGAATGGATTTTCAGAAAATGAGTTCATTATCGGTTCAGGTATAGTTAACCATGGTTTGATGTCTATGCTTTTGTCGTTTACGCACACGTACACAGGACCGGTTCGTCGCGATATAACCTTCGTGGTTGAAAACGACGTTAAACACCAAATAAAGAAAGAAAAAAACACAGGACCGGCACGGTTGGCCTAGTGGTAAGGCGTCCGCCCCGTGATCGGGAGGTCGTGGTCATACCTAAGACTTTAACATTGGCAATCTAGTGGCTGCTCCGCCTGGCGTCTGGCATTATGGGGTTAGTGCTAGGACTGGTTGGTCCGGTGTCAGAATAATGTGACTGGGTGAGACATGAAGCCTGTGCTGCGACTTCTGTCTTGTGTGTGGCGCACGTTAACTGTCAAAGCAGCACCGCCCTGAGTATGGCCCTTTGTGGTCGGCTGGGCGTTAAGCAAACAAACAAAAAAACAAACAAACAAACAAACAAACACGTACACACTGACAATCTGACATGGAGACAAACAGTTGCGGTCACGCATGGGCATATGGTAGCGCAGTGAGAGCGGCAGGAAGGCCAACAAACGCATGCAAAATAACACAGAGGCAAAAATGCAGACAGAAGAACACACAGGCACAGACGCACTAACACAGACAGGGAAACAACATACAAGCACACAATCAGACAGACACGTAGAAAATGTTCCTCTTCTGTCAGTTTCTCTATTTTTCACTTGCTTTCTTTTTTCTTTGCTGCCTGTTTAACGTTCTCTCTTTCCTCCTTTCTAGATTTATTTTTATTTTTTATCGATACAGCCTCATTGTAGACAATTTTAACGCCATCTCCAAATCAGCAATCTAATTTAGAGCAGTGTTTCTTTTTTTTGCCATGAAATCACTCCGCGAATATAGCCTCAGGCACTATCTCAGTTTCTTTATTTCCTCCCCACTAATTTCGTTTTCAGGGCAGCGGTTACATCATTTCAGTCGACTTTAGCCCCGCCAGACTGGGTTTGCCACAGGCCAGTGTTAATTATTAGGGACTGCTCGATGAATAATTGCCTTGGACTGGATGACGTCGATGACTGTCCTTCACTGCCCCGCTGCCCCGTCATTTGTGACTGGGTGGCCGAGTGGTAACGCACTTGCGCTCGGAAGCGAGAGGTTGCGAGTTCGACCCTGGGTCAGGGCGTTGGCAATTTTCTCCCCCCTTTCCTAACCTAGGTGGTGGGTTCAAGTGCTAGTCTTTCGGATGAGACGAAAAACCGAGGTCCCTTCGTGTATACTACATTGGGGTGTGCACGTTAAAGATCCCGCGATTGACAAAAGGGTATTTCCTGGCAAAATTGTATAGGCATAGATAAAAAATGTCCACCAAAATACCCGTTTGACTTGGAATAATAGGCCGTGAAAAGTAGGATATGCGCCGAAATGGCTGCGATCTGCTGGTCGATGTGAATGCGTGATGTATTGTGTAAAAAATTCCATCTCACACAGCATAAATAGATCCCTGCGCCTTGAGTCCGAGTCTGGAGATACGCGCGCGATATAAGACTTCATATAACATTTGTTCTTCGTAAGGGGCTCCGCTCACCTATGTAACTTCAGCAGGACCGATGACGCACTGCAGATTATACCAGCCCGCTACACGTTGCGTGAAAGGAAAACAGGCCAAGTTCTCGTCATAATCCCCAAACGCAGCATAAGTAATATGCAGTGCGTCATCTGTGCCGCTGACTCTGCGCAGGTATATTCTGCCCATAAGAGGAACACTCTCTGTGGCCTATGGGGTACGAACACAGAGATATTTCTGTGGGTACGGACGACTGACTTGCTTGTGTGTATGTGAAGGTTTACCTTGATAAAAAGGTCCCACACACATCGCACGTGACTTTTTACACATGCTGTAAGACCATTAAATTTTCAGAAAAGTACTTAAATATATTTCAATAATATTCTACTCGGCGCAATGGAATACAGTATTACGAAACTGCCTGTATGCACATTTTTGTTTTTGCGTCGTAAATTCAAGGAACATCCTGACATTTGGCTGAATATGCAGCCATCCTGCAGGCCGCTGATTTTAAACATAACAGCTCTCCAAACAAGTTCAGGTCGGCAGTGTTTGCACTGACGTTGTAAAAAAGCATCTGTCCCTTTCTGGCATTTGGTATGTACTGATGCGGGCTGGCCGGCGCTCTGAATGAACGAAAGGGTTGAATGTAAAAATAAACACACTAATAAAGCCATTAAGACCCAAAGGGGTATACAGGAAATATAACACATATGATATTAAAGAAAAAGAGAGAAAAAGAGACTCAAACAATCCTGTAAACGTTTCACCACGCGTTCACCTCCTCTTAAAAAAAAAAAAAAAAAAAAAAAAAAAAAAGGTCCATTGTTCAACTGATCATTTGCACACACTTCCCAACATTCAATTGCTTTTTCTGACAGAAATCGGACCATTGAATTGTTTTCCAATTGATCAACTGCACATCCGGACTGCAATCTTGTTCCTCGTTCGTCCAGTGAGGGCAAAACGGGGTTTGGGGTGGGGCTGAGATTATTTTGTAACGAAATAATCCCATTGGCGAGATGTTGGTTTTTTTTAGACCGGGGATGAAATCTTGTTACAGAGGTCCACGAGCCTGAAAACGTGGACGTTTTTTTTCTTCTGTTTGCGATTTTTTGTTTTTTCTTTTAATCGAAACAGGAGCGATGGAAAGCGCAGAGAGCCAGAGGCTGAAACGAAAGAAGGCTTAATTTCGCCTGTGTTAATTTGTCGAAAAGGATCAGATACAAGAGGATGTAAAGCGAGAGTGAGAGAGAGACTGAGAGAGAGAGAGACTGAGTGAGAGATAGAGAGAGAGAGAGAGAGAGAGAGAGAGAGAGACAGACAGACAGACAGACAGACAGAGAGAGAGATGAAGAATAGGGAGGAGAAGGGAGAGAGAGAGAGAGAGAGAGAGAGAGAGAGAGAGAGAGAGAGAGAGAGAGAGAGAAACAAAGAGAGAGGGAGAGAAAGAGAGAAGATAGAGAGAATGAGAGAAAGATAAGAAAGAGAGAGAGAGGGAGAGAAAGAGATAAAGAGAAAGAGATAAAGAGAGAGAGAGAGAGAGAGAGAGAGAGAGAGAGAAAGAGAGAGAGAGACAGACAGACAGAAAGACAGACAGACAGACAGACAGACATATTATCGTTTTTTCAAGCCAAAGAACAAACTTTAAATCAAATAGCCGTGCAGTTTCATACATGTAGACTTTTGGCAATGTATTTCGGATCCAAAAGCAATTTTCTTAAAGACGGCGAAGTAACTAACTTCGACGAAGCTACATTTTCTCAAGTTTTTATTGCGTGGTCATGTAATCTTATCTCGTTTTCCTCGTCGTTCTAGACCTTTCTTCTTAACCATATGTGACACCACACGAGGAAAAGGCGTAAATTGGAAGTGTTTGTCAAAATGAGTTTTCAACGCTACGAACTAGAGCAAGGAATGCCGAGTAGCATGCAAATAACAAATTCGTTAGTTTGTACATTTCACGCAAAGGAACCTAGTTCCAAAGTGTGTTGGAAATCAACTGAGAAGCTTCTTGGTTAGTTGTTGACTCGAGAACCCAGTGGGTCATCCGAAACCCATTCAGTATCGATCTTATTCTCTGTATTGTACAACATGTACAATTAACGTGCACAGAGATACAGCGTTGTCAGCAAAATAATAATTACAGTTTGTTTAACTGTGCACACTCTTTTTGAACTCTACATGGTCAACTGTGCTAACATGATACGACAACCAAAAATATAGCGCACAAACACTAGTTTTGGGCCCATATTTTTTTAGTATTTTGCCTTCTATAGTTTCCCAGTCGATAACAATCAATGTTTCACGTCGCCGTCACACGTCCAATACATGGTATTCAGTGCAGTCCTTTTCTTTGTTCCATTCACTAATATTCCTCCATTTTTAGTCTTCATCTGCTTGTTTGTACATGTTAACTTTGCCAAACCAACAGCGTTATCAAGTACAGACTCGAAGTTTCCAGTCTCCACACCTTCACCGCTGAAGATTACAAAGGAAGCAACTCATGACAAAAAGCGGAGCTAGCTAAGCCACGCATTCGTATACATGGAATTCCAAGAACAGAAGCCTAAAACATGGACACGGATATGGACCCCAGTCCAACAACAGTACACGAAAGCAGATAGAGCAAAATCGGAGCAAGGTGAGCGAGTACACCAAGAAAAAGATACAACCAAGCGGCCCACTCTCATCAGTGGACCCAAGCCAGAGAGTAGCCATCTTAATTCCCGCTCACGACATCCTGTCTCTCTCAGGGTAAAGGTCACGGCGCTAAGGGAGGCTACCAATAAAAGGCAAGGGAAGCAATTTCTTTGGCACCAGACTCAACAAGAAAACATCGGGACAAAGAGTGGCTGACCCTTGTTTGCTGAGCCGTCGACAGTTAATGTAATCTACTGGCATCTTTTACCTGCGCAGTTAAAAAGTCTGCTGGCCAGCTTCCAGACTCTGGCATCAGAAAGTTACAAGGCCTCGGCATGGCTTGATTGCTGATTAGTGACAGCCTCCGAAGTTGCTACCGTTGGCAGTTTGGTTTCGAGCAAGAGATAGGGTAGAAGTAAATAGTGCATTCTGCAGTTTTGGTATCGCTGTGTCTCATTATAATTGACCTCAGAATTATATACGTCAGTTCCTAAACTTATTGCAGACAATATGTCCTGTTTTCAAACTCTTCCTTTTGCGCACAACTTCAATGGTTGCAGCAAGAACGATAAAGTTTGATTTTGTTGTTCGCCGTATGATAGGAAGATGTCTGAAGCAGATACTGTGTCTTTCATGGGTGGCAGCCACTGCAAAACCTCATTTGCCTCCCACGCACTTTAGGTGTAGCATTACTCTTTCAGGCCATTATGTAGACCATTGTACACACACACACAGACACACACACACACACGCACACATGCACACAAACACGTGCACGCACGCACACACACACACACACACACTCACACACACACACATACACACACGCAAGCACCCTCCTGGCCCCTACTACCACCACGCACATTCCGTACTATCCCTTTAAACTTCAAATGTCACCTTTTCCTCTTGGCATTTCCTCGTGAATGTTCAGAAGACCACAAGATGAAAGGAAAAGATCCATGAACTTTGCCACGCCGGCCTTTTTACGACAATTTAAAGACGTGTAAAAAATCAACCTTGGGGGATCCCTTTCACGGAGTTCTCCCGAGTGAACCATCAACTTCTGCCGTTCACATTTCATTGCGCTCTGCAAACTAGCTCACGGTCATAACGTTAACCCGAAACGTTGTTGATAAGTAAACGTAACAATTCAATTGACGAGTTTCTCAGATAAAAGAGCAGTTGTGATGCTGTTGTTTCCAGTGACTCAA
>NC_090245.1:66269487-66271987 GCF_037325665.1 Littorina saxatilis
TGTCAGGCACCTTTCCTGCGAAGACTCTGAGCTTCAGTGAACTCGGTAGGCTATTTCCTCTCTGAAAGACTCAAGACTCACAATGTTGCTGTCCTTATAAAAACAAGGACAATTGCCATGCAGTGTCGGGCGGTAGGAGACATAAAATACATCACATTTACTAAGAATTAAGAATTGCACTAAACACTAAAACAGACCCTCTTTACAAAGAATTGAGAGTTGCACTAAAATACTAGCATGCACTTTACCTACAATACTACGTTTATAGCGCTGCAGTGGATTCGAAAGCAAGAACGCCGAGATTTTATTGAGTTTGATATTGAAAGTATGCTCATGTGTACGTCGTACACATATCTATTTCCATTTTGTTCGAGAGCACAGTCATGCTGTCCTTATTCTTTAGTCCTCAATGAGGTATGTATGTGTGTGTAAGTATGTGTATGTGTGTTCGTGTGTGTATGCGTGCGTGTGTGTGTGTGTGTGTGTGTGTGTGTGTGTGTATGTGTGTGTGCGTGTGTGTGTATGTGTGTGTGTCTGTGTGTATGTGTGTGTCACTGTGTGTGTGTGCTTGTATGTGTGTGTGTGTGTGTGTGTGTGTGTGTGTGTGTGTGTGTGTGTGTGCGCGTGAGTGTGTGTATGTGTGCGTGTGCGCTTTAGCGTGTTTTTTTTAACAGAAGTTATCATTCATGCCTCAAAAGGGGTTACAGGATTGATAAAACTTGAAACTTAAAACGTAGATGTCGAAAAGGGTGCTTACCGTTCACGGTGTTCAAGCTGCTGAGAACATTTGCATGTCAGTTTCCTCAATTAAGTGTTAAAAATCTTCGGACCACCTAGACCCTCGGTTTACCCTTACTGAAATCGCGGGGAACGTCAGACCACTTTCTGTGACCTTGTATCAGTGGGGGGATCGAGTAACTTAGTCTGAGGATTTAATTGGGGCGTTGGTAATAGGACCTCTTCCAACCCGACCTCCACCTGTGGAGACAGAGAGAGAGAGAGAGAAGAGAGAGGGGGGGGGGGTAGAGAGAAGGTGGGAGAGAAGTAGAGAGAGAGAAAGAGAGAGGGAGGGAGAGAGTGAGACAGAGAGACAGAGAGAGAGAGAGAGAGAGAGAGAGGAGAGACAGGGAGGGAGGGAAGGAGAGGGAGAGAGAGAGGGATACTATATATAGAGAAAGAAAGGTAGAGGGAGGGACAGAGCGAGAGTGGGAGGGAGAGAGGGAGGGGGGAGAGAGAGAGAAAGAGAGAGGGAGGGAGGGAGAGGTAGAGATAGGGATGGAAGGAGAGAGCGAGTGAGAGAGGGAGGGATAGAGAGAAAAAGAGGAAGGGAGGGAGAGAGAGAAAGAGCGAGAGAGTGTTGTAGAGAAAGAGAAAGAGAAATAGAAAGAGGGGGGTAGAGAGAGAGAGAGAGAGAGAGAGAGAGAGAGAGAGAGAGAGAGAGAGAGAGAGAGAGAGAGAGAGAGAGAGAGAGAGAGAGAGAACAGAACAAGACATGTTACTCTTCTGTGTGACCATAATTAATATTGTTTTTAGTTTTCGCTCAAACTGCCTCACTCACTCGTTTGTTTCAGTCCAAAGTTTCACTCCTTTGGGACGACTCTTGAAAAGTACGTCGTAATATAACTCGGTTTAATGTAAATACTGAAGTTTATCCTTCTGAGGGTGCGTACGTCCAATGGGGAATCTTCAACAGGTACAAACGACGATTCCAACGTTTAAGAGAATATATACATGAAAAGAAAGTTTTAAATAAAATCTCACGTTGCTTCAAGTTACCCATAGCAATTATTTTTTCATCGTAGTTCTGCCATGAACGCGATCTCAAACTTTGTTATTTCTGCACGAAGTTCATATTTTCAAAATGCATTGTCACTGAGCGCTATCAGCTAGATTGCAATTACATTTTTTTTCCGAAACCTGTTATCTCTTTTAAATTAAACCGATCTACATTGACAAAAATAATCACAGAAAGAGATTGAACACACAACTATTTCCACCGACCGTCTTGCCAGATGACCATGCACTTCCCTGAAGAAAAAAATCCAGATTGGTATTGTCAATCCGTCTCCACCAAACCCTCCTGCCCCCCCCCCCCCCCCCTTCCACACTCACATTTGTCTTTCCTTACAAAGAAACAAGTCGCGTAAGGCGAAATTACTACATTTAGTCAAGCTGTGGAACTCAAAGAATGAAACTGAACGCACTGCATTTTTTCACAATGACCGTAGTCCGCCGCTAGTGCAAAAGGCAGTGAAAGTGACGAGCCTGTACATGTTTAGCGCGGTAGCGGTTGCGCTGTGCTGCATTGCACGCTTTACTGTACCTCTCTTCGTTTTAACTTTCTGAGCGTGTTTTTAATCCAAACATATCATATCTATATGTGTTTGGAATCAGGAACCAACAAGGAATAAGATGAAATTATTTTTTAAAACGATTTCGGACATTTAATTTTAATCATAATTTTTATATTTTTAATTTTCAGAGCTTGTTTTTAATCCGA